>NW_020526042.1:0-22043 GCF_003368295.1 Carassius auratus
AAATGAATGTAACTGTAATTAGTTACAGTTACGAAGAAAAAAATTAGTAATTAAATTAAAGTTACTTATGAAATTTTTAACGATTACAAAGCAATTACATTTGAATATTTACACACATCCACATACAGATTTCACTGATTTCTTTCCCAAATTGCACTGACTGTTCTGAGACATACGCCCTAATAATTTCCAGAATTTTAACAGAATTTTTTGTTTTTCCCAGTCGCCCTTCCTGTAAATTAATGGCAAAAACATGCAGTTTCATTTAATACAAATAGGCCTACTGAAGCTTGCAGTGTTGTCAGCCTCTGCCGCCTCAATATAGGAGTACATGAGCACATAAACATCATTTCTAGAACTGCTCTGTGTCACGTCATGCATTTTACCTATCATATCATATACAAAGAGACAGCAGTTTAAAAAAACACCAATGTTTCAGGAGTTTATTATACAGGAATGACACATGCTTATTAGATAACTGTATTTGAGTTGATGTATATGTTTTTATTTATTATTATTTAATTTTCACAAATTTAGAAAAGTAATCTAAAAGTACTCAAAAGTAATTAGTTACATTACTTTAATAAAGTAATTGAAAAAGTTATACTACTATAACATTTTAAACAGGGTAACTTGTAATCTGTAACCTATTACATTTCCAAAGTAACCTTCCAAACACTGCTAAAAGGAGACGTCCAATAGACGTATTGCAGATGAGCAAACAGCCTTAAAACTACATCTTGCAGATGTAAATTCATATGTCAAATAGACGTCTCCTAGATGTATGTGTGCTATCAGGGTACCATCCCCCAGCGTTTTTAGGTCTCCCAAAACTTACCAAAGCCGAGATGGGCATCGCCGTGTCCGGCTTCCTCCCTGCTGCGTCTTAGCAGCATCGCTTCTCGGCCTTTTGGCTAAGATCAAGTATCTTGTCGGACGGTTGAGACTGCGATCGCCTCTTGGAGGTTTCCTGACTCGAGATCGTTCATATCTTGAGTCACACAACTTCGAGAGGTATATTGAACTCTGCTGCTTCGGGCTCCAACAAGTTTTAAGGTGAGGTCTTTTAATTATTTATTTTGTTATTTATTGTTGTATTTATTGTTGTTTTAAGTTTTTAGGCTGTTGGTGCCTCCATCATGTCGGCTGCCCGTGCCGGCGTGCGGAGGCACCACAGCGTGCGTTTTTTATTCAGGCAGGGTGAGGGGAAGCTCCTGGGAATGTCCCGTATGGACTTTTCCAGGAAGCTGATCCAAAAGACCCTAGCTTTTAAATGTGATGACCTGAATTGTTTGATGACTCTGCCCTTGAACAAAGGATTTGATGTTAGTTTTAAAACCGCTTCCCTACTTAATGACTTTTGGCAAAGGTTTGAATCAGTTAAAGCCCAGTTCTCCATGTTCACTGTTGAGAAACTTTCTGATAACACACTTAAAACTGTGATTGTCAGGATGTTCAATGAAACCGTGACTGGAGATGATATTTGTGTTTGGTTGGGTAGATTTTGCACTGTTCGAGGCCAGCCTGTCAAAGTGTTAGATGAAGATGGCATTTGGACATGCTCCTGGCGAATTCCCATTAAACAATGGGAAGACGCTGGGGGCTACCAGGGCCTGAAGCATCTGCCTTCCATGATTGTGCTCGGAGAGAACAGAGGCTACATACATTATCAAGGAATGCCCAAACTCTGCAGAAAGTGTGGAAGGTTTGGTCATCTAGCTGAAGCATGCCAAGAGTTAATCTGTGGGAAGTGTAGAGAAATTGGTCACAGTTTTGATGACTGTACCAATGGCAGACGGTGCAATCTTTGTGGAGAAACAAACCATCTCTACAGAGACTGCCCTAAAAGTTTTGCCAACAAGCTAAAAATGGCCGCCCCACATGGGCAACAAACAAAGGAACAAAGGAGAGAGGAGGCGGTCCCTGAGGTTTTGGCGGGAATTTCAAATTCCCAGCCGGCCTCAGGGATTGGGCAGGAAGGAGGAAGTGGGGCGGCCACAGGGGCGGAGGCAACGGAACAGGAAGTGGTAATGGAAGGAGAGGAAAGTGAGGAAGAATCACTGGTAACAGTTTCGGATGGGGTGGAAGAATCCACCGGGAGTGAGACAGAGTGTTCACTCCCTAATGCTCAGGTGCAAAAAAGACCTGCGGGGTCTCCTCTGATTGTAACGGAGGAGAAAAAATCTAGGGCAGCATATAAGCTCGATAGTTCCGACTCGGTAGATCTGGAGCGCATGTGGCCCCTAGAGTCCCCAAATGAGGTTTCCTTTTTGCACATTAAGCTAACAGCATCATCGCCAAAGGAGCCACAAGAGGTTCCCTCTGTGGCCTCTGAAGCGACAGGCATTTGCCCTCCTGACCTCAGCTCATCTGGGGAAAAGGAAAGACAAATGCTACAAGATGTAACATGATTTTAATCATATTTTTGTAGTCTTTTTATTGTCTTCTGTTTTAAATGCCTCATACCTTTTTAACCCTACTGCTCATGGCCCTCACCATCTCTACTATCAATGTCAGAAGTGTGAGGTCCACCATTAGAGCACAGAGTATTTTGTCCCTTTTAAAATCTTTTAAGTCAGATTTGTTTTTATTACAAGAGTGTTCTCTGCCCTTTTTAACTAGGTACACAAAAATGGAAGAGCTATGGTCCGCAGGAGCCTCCATATGGAGCGGATCAAATTTTAACAAAAACGACGGAGTTGCGGTTTTAATTAATAATCCTAACATCTTGGTGAAGGGCAGCACTGTGGTGAGGCAAGGCCGGGCACTTTTAGTAAATCTGACCTTTTTAGACAGGGATTTTAATGTTCTTAATGTATATGGTTTTACGGAAAAGAACGAAAGATATGAGCTTTTAGAAGACTTGCAACCCCACATGCTAGGTAGGGCTCCCCTAATGGTAGCAGGGGATTTTAATTGTGTTTTATCTAAAACAGACAGGAAAAGGGTAGGGGAGGATTTCAGAGTGGACAAAACGTCGGTTTTATTGCAGGGTTTAGTCAGAGATTTTAATTTAGTCGACTGTTTTAAAATTTTGCATCAAAGAGAGGAGGGCTTCACCTGGTTCAGTGGTGATGGTACCAAAGCCTCTCGAATCGACTACGTGTTTACAAGGGACTGCCCGCCAACCGATGCTACATTAACCCCCCTTTTTTTCTCTGATCACATGATGCTGTCTTGCACCCTTTCACTGCCCATGGGTGTGACGGTAGGGGGAGGGCTGTGGAAGCTGAACTGTTCCCTGTTGGAAGACAAGAATGTAATTTTAGAATATAGGGAACAGTTCAGCCAATGGCAGACCCTCCAAGACTTTTATGATACACGTGCACAGTGGTGGGAGATGGTAAAGGACCGGACGAGACAGTTTTTTAGAAAGATAGGGAAAGAAAAGAAGAGTAGGGAAAAGAAATGCATGTTGGGGTTGCAAAAAAGACTACAAAGGTATTTTAATCTTTTAAATAATGGTTTTGATTTTAACAATGAAATCCAGGATGTAAAAAAGGAAATGTCAGTTTTAGCCAATATAGAAAGTAAAGGGGTCCTTTTAAGAAGCAAAGAGAGAGAAATTGAAGAAGGGGAAAAGTGTACCAGATATTTTTTTAAGAAAATAATAACAAGGGGTGGGGGGTTAACCAGGGTTAAAACAGGGGATAGGGAGGTTAACACAACAAAAGAGATTTTAGAGGATGTGGAAAAATTTTATGGGGCTTTATATAGTTTTAAAAAGGTACACTCAGACACCGTAAAAGAAGTTTTAAATTTTGTTGAGAAAAGGGTCGACTGTCAAAATGAGATTTTAGCCCAAGATTTGAACATTTTAGAAACCCAAAAAGCTCTTGGAGGTTTTAAAAAGGGGAAGTCCCCAGGAGTGGATGGACTTCCCCTGGAGTTTTATCTAACATTTTGGGACATTTTAGGACAAGAGCTTTTGACAGTTTTTAAAGAGTTTGAGACCCTCGACAGACTTCCAGACAGTTTTAGAATAGGGATAGTTTCTTTACTTCACAAAAAAGGTGACCGGACTGACTTAAAAAACTGGAGACCCATAACACTTTTAAATTTCGATTATAAACTTTTTAGCAAAGTTTTAGCAACACGCATGTCAACTGTTTTAGAGGACGTGATTCACCCGGATCAAGCTTGTTCTGTGCCCGGAAGAAAGATAACAGACAACCTAGTGCTGATTAGAGACGCCATCTGTTACGCGAGAGACAGAAATATTCGGCTAGTAGTCCTAAATTTAGATTTTGAAAAAGCATTTGATCGAGTCTCGCACCAGTACCTCTTCCAGGTTCTGGAGAAAATGGGGTTTCCAAAGAGGTTTATAGCCTGGGTGGGACTGCTGTACAAGGGAATAGTCAGCAAAATTCTAATAAATGGGCATCTTTCCAAAGCTGTGAACATACACAGTGGTGTCCGTCAGGGATGTCCTTTATCTCCTCTTCTGTATGTGGCTTGCATCGAGCCACTGGCACAGATCTTGAGAAGGGACAAATGGATCAAAGGACTGGACGTTCCTGGGACGGGGGGACTGACGGCGACCTGTGTTTTATATATGGACGACGTAACTCTTTTAGCCACAGACGTTTTATCAATACGAAGAGCACTGGACTTGACTGACTGGTACGGTCGGGCCTCGGGCGCCAAACTCAATAGAAACAAGTCCGAGGCCCAGCTCTTCGGGCCGTGGGGAGACGTGGACACAGGAGGACTTGATTTGGTTTTTAAAGACAACGATTTTAAGATTTTAGGCGTTAAATTTGATAAAGACGGGGGTGGACGGGAAAACTGGACTGACTTGTTAGGGAAAGTTAGGAAAAGACTGGGGTTTTGGGGACTAAGACAGATGACGATGGAAGGCAAGGTTTTAATTTTTAAATCTGTGATTTTACCTCTGATTTTACTTGTCTGTTCTGTTTTTAGCCCCCCTCGGTGGTTCCTGGGGAAACTGGAGAGGGCGGTGTTTTACTTCCTGTGGGGGTCCAAGTGGGAGCGCCTGAAGAGGGAGACCATCAAGAAAAGGCCGGAGAACGGTGGAAAAGGCCTCCCAGACCCCCACCTGTTTTTAGGCAGCCGCTTCACCGCCCTGCACATTAGTTATGCCACGACCCCATCCAAAGAAAACAAGACGGCTGCAATGGCGCGATTTTGGATGGGGTCTTACCTACGAACACTGAAAATTTTACCAGTGGACTTGAAAACCCCAGTGTCTTTTAACTTGCCCAAAGAGTACAGTTTTATAAAAAAGTTTTTAAAGAAATACCTTTTAGAGAGTGAAGATGTCACCATTTTAACTCAACACAAGTCTCTCATCTCTGTTGTGCAGGACCGGGAACCGGTGAGTCCAGTTCCGGGCCTCACACCAAGTGAGGCCAAACAGGTTTGGCGGAACGCGGCTCACCCCGCTCTCCAGAACAGGCACAAGGACTTATCGTGGATGGTGGCTCATGAGATCCTCCCGGTCAGGGCGGTTATGCACTCCAGAGGCATGGCCAAGAACCCCATCTGCCCGCGGTCCGGCTGCAATTCCCCGGAGACCGTCCACCACCTGCTCTGGGAGTGCAGCACTGCGCGGGACCTGTGGGCCAAGACCGGCCCCCTGTATTTCCCGTGCCTACCAGCGGGTGGGGCCCAGTTCGGGTACCAGCTCGCCATCCTTGGGGTGGGCCGGGGCTTGAAGGACTTGTCGGCACAGAAATTTACCTCGCTCTGGCTCACCCTCAACGTCATCAAGGATGCCATCTGGGCCACCAGAAACCTGCTGGTGGGGAAGCGCGTTACGGTAACCCTCCATGCATGCGAGCTAAAGGTAACATCAATGCTGCAGGGGTACCGGACGACGATATTCGGACGGGGGGGCCGGGGTCGCACGGAGAGGGTCCCGGCAGGCACCGACCCTGGCCGCCCGTAGATGCACCCTCACCACTCTGGCTACGGGAACAGCGGGCCAGCGGGCCGGAGGAGAGGGGATCTCCGCTGAGTCCATAAAGTAGCATCTCATGTCCCTGTTCTGGAGAGTGGGGTGATGACCCACTTGATAAGGACTCACCCCCGGTCTTGCACAATAGATGATTTTTAATTGGTGTTTTTTATTGTTTTATCATGAAAGAGGTTTTATTAACATATATATAAACGAGGCTTGTTTGCTTTTTTTAAAATTTGTATTTTACTTTTGGAACTGACCGCACCTTTTAAACACACCTCAATAATGGACTTTTAAAAACAAGCAAAACACTGTGGTTTTAATCAAATGCTTTTTAACAATGATTGTTTCTTTCATTTTACCATGTGTATTTATTATATATTATATTGCTTGTTTTAATGTGTGATTAAAAAGAAAATGTTGTGTGAAAAAGAAAAAATGCAAATGGAAAAAATGTAAATGGTGACAATAAAACTTTTTCGAAAGAAAAATCTGTTCTTATCAGTTTAATATCTGATACGTCCCCCGTCCGGGGACTACATATTAAATGGATTTTTAGATCACGGAGCTGGAGCCGGGGCTTGCTCCGTCCACTCCATGCATCGGCCTGGTATTGCAGTGTCTCCAGGAACGGTGTGCTTTCCCTTTTTGGGGATTGCCATTTATTGTGTCGAATAGCAGAACAAGGAATGAGAGCTGCCATTGCAGATGCTGTGGTTTATTGCAAACTTTTTTCCTGATGTGTCCACCTGGGGTCTTGGACTCTTCCACTAACGATGCACCCACCTGAGGTCTTGAAGTCTTTCACAGACGAGGTGACGCATCGAATCAGGTGTGTTTGTTTAAAGAGAGTCATCTAAAACTGGCGTTGGGAAGCACCGGCCCATGAGCTTGGCAGTTTCCAGGCCAGTAACGGAAGGCACCCGTCCTTCCTTTCCCGGAGGGGGGGCGGAGGGCTAACCGTTGGTGAGGATGGTAGAGATGCAAATCAGACCTCTGGCTGACCGCCTGGGCCTTCATACTTACCTGGCAGGGGAGACACCATGATCAAGAAGGCGGTTCACCCAGGGCGAGGCTTGTCCATTGCACTCCGGCCATGCTGACCCCTGCGAATTCCCCAAATGCGGGAATCTCGACTGCATAATTTATGGTAGTGGGGGACTGCGTTCGCGCTCTCCCCTGAAATTGTTGGTGAAACAAAGCAGAAGAGGTTTTTACAGTTTTTTATTTATTTTCCTTTCAGAATGGGGAGTTCTGTCACATGCGAGATATGTGTTGTGCGCCTGTGAAACAAAGTCACTTGCGCTCTTGAAAAATCGGACCCTGGTGGGTAGTTTAGTTCGAACATAGCGCAGACCTTACTTTGAAAGTAGATTGGACTGACTGCAGCCTAGCTGTAACTGTCTCCATGTTGTTTGGTTGTCCTTTTTTTCGATTCGTATTAATTTTGTTGTCGCTTACAGCGACACCTAGTGGCCTGTCGCCGCGCCCTTTTTCACCTGGCCTCGGACTGAGCCCCTGCACAGGTGTGCCGATTTGGGTGAAGGGATCTCACTCCTTCCTGGAGTTATAGCCATTCGAGCCACCTCGGACACGCCACCTTAGCACGCTTTGAGGTCCCCTCGCCAAGGTGAATGGAAATTTCCTCTTTTTTTGGATGATTATTGACAGTCAGACTCCAGAGAAGCTTTCTGTGCTGATTTGGGTGGGACTGGGCCAAATACCTGGCGCCAGGTTGCAAAAGAAGGTTTTCGACAAAATCCAAAATACCCGAAAATTTCGTCAGAGCGACGGGCCAATCTGAGACCTGCGTCTCGTTCGGCTCGAGCCAAGGATTCCGGTGACATAAGGCACGTGGCTCTGCGACCAACCGTTTGGGAGTTACGAGCCATGCCGTACTTTCCGTCAGGCCGATCGGGACGAGGCCCGGTGACGTTGTAGACAGGGGAGGGTACTACCCAGATAGCACACTTACGTCTGCAAGATGTCTGTTAAAGAACTGTTGATCTGGAAAGCATCTGCCATCTACAAACGTCTGACATACGCCTTTCAGATGTCAGTTTTATATACCTTCTAAATCATAAACATCTAAAAGACATCTAATTGACATCTATCTGACATCTAAAAGGCAGTGTTGGGGAGTAACTAGTTACATGTAACAGCATTACGTAATTTAATTACAAAATGAATGTAACTGTAATTAGTTACAGTTACGAAGAAAAAATTAGTAATTAAATTAAAGTTACTTATGAAATTTTTAACGATTACAAAGGCAATTACATTTGAATATTTACACACATCCACATACAGATTTCACTGATTTCTTTCCCAAATTGCACTGACTGTTCTGAGACATACGCCCTAATAATTTCCAGAATTTTAACAGAATTTTTTGTTTTTCCCAGTCCGCCCTTCCTGTAAATTAATGGCAAAAACATGCAGTTTCATTTAATACAAATAGGCCTACTGAAGCTTGCAGTGTTGTCAGCCTCTGCCGCCTCAATATAGGAGTACATGAGCACATAAACATCATTTCTAGAACTGCTCTGTGTCACGTCATGCATTTTACCTATCATATCATATACAAAGAGACAGCAGTTTAAAAAAACACCAATGTTTCAGGAGTTTATTATACAGGAATGACACATGCTTATTAGATAACTGTATTTGAGTTGATGTATATGTTTTTATTTATTATTATTTAATTTTCACAAATTTAGAAAAGTAATCTAAAAGTACTCAAAAGTAATTAGTTACATTACTTTAATAAAGTAATTGAAAAAGTTATACTACTATAACATTTTAAACAGGGTAACTTGTAATCTGTAACCTATTACATTTCCAAAGTAACCTTCCAAACACTGCTAAAAGGAGACGTCCAATAGACGTATTGCAGATGAGCAAACAGCCTTAAAACTACATCTTGCAGATGTAAATTCATATGTCAAATAGACGTCTCCTAGATGTATGTGTGCTATCAGGGTACCATCCCCCAGCGTTTTTAGGTCTCCCAAAACTTACCAAAGCCGAGATGGGCATCGCCGTGTCCGGCTTCCTCCCTGCTGCGTCTTAGCAGCATCGCTTCTCGGCCTTTTGGCTAAGATCAAGTGTAGTATCTGTTCTTATCAGTTTAATATCTGATACGTCCCCCATCCGGGGACTACATATTAAATGGATTTTTAGATCACGGAGCTGGAGCCGGGGCTTGCTCCGTCCACTCCATGCATCGGCCTGGTATTGCAGTGTCTCCAGGAACGGTGTGCTTTCCCTTTTTGGGGATTGCCATTTATTGTGTCGAATAGCAGAACAAGGAATGAGAGCTGCCATTGCAGATGCTGTGGTTTATTGCAAACTTTTTTCCTGATGTGTCCACCTGGGGTCTTGGACTCTTCCACTAACGATGCACCCACCTGAGGTCTTGAAGTCTTTCACAGACGAGGTGACGCATCGAATCAGGTGTGTTTGTTTAAAGAGAGTCATCTAAAACTGGCGTTGGGAAGCACCGGCCCATGAGCTTGGCAGTTTCCAGGCCAGTAACGGAAGGCACCCGTCCTTCCTTTCCCGGAGGGGGGGCGGAGGGCTAACCGTTGGTGAGGATGGTAGAGATGCAAATCAGACCTCTGGCTGACCGCCTGGGCCTTCATACTTACCTGGCAGGGGAGACACCATGATCAAGAAGGCGGTTCACCCAGGGCGAGGCTTGTCCATTGCACTCCGGCCATGCTGACCCCTGCGAATTCCCCAAATGCGGGAATCTCGACTGCATAATTTATGGTAGTGGGGGACTGCGTTCGCGCTCTCCCCTGAAATTGTTGGTGAAACAAAGCAGAAGAGGTTTTTACAGTTTTTTATTTATTTTCCTTTCAGAATGGGGAGTTCTGTCACATGCGAGATATGTGTTGTGCGCCTGTGAAACAAAGTCACTTGCGCTCTTGAAAAATCGGACCCTGGTGGGTAGTTTAGTTCGAACATAGCGCAGACCTTACTTTGAAAGTAGATTGGACTGACTGCAGCCTAGCTGTAACTGTCTCCATGTTGTTTGGTTGTCCTTTTTTTCGATTCGTATTAATTTTGTTGTCGCTTACAGCGACACCTAGTGGCCTGTCGCCGCGCCCTTTTTCACCTGGCCTCGGACTGAGCCCCTGCACAGGTGTGCCGATTTGGGTGAAGGGATCTCACTCCTTCCTGGAGTTATAGCCATTCGAGCCACCTCGGACACGCCACCTTAGCACGCTTTGAGGTCCCCTCGCCAAGGTGAATGGAAATTTCCTATTTTTTTGGATGATTATTGACAGTCAGACTCCAGAGAAGCTTTCTGTGCTGATTTGGGTGGGACTGGGCCAAATACCTGGCGCCAGGTTGCAAAAGAAGGTTTTCGACAAAATCCAAAATACCCGAAAATTTCGTCAGAGCGACGGGCCAATCTGAGACCTGCGTCTCGTTCGGCTCGAGCCAAGGATTCCGGTGACATAAGGCACGTGGCTCTGCGACCAACCGTTTGGGAGTTACGAGCCATGCCGTACTTTCCGTCAGGCCGATCGGGACGAGGCCCGGTGACGTTGTAGACAGGGGAGGGTACTACCCAGATAGCACACTTACGTCTGCAAGATGTCTGTTAAAGAAATGTTGATCTGGAAAGCATCTGCCATCTACAAACGTCTGACATACGCCTTTCAGATGTCAGTTTTATATACCTTCTAAATCATAAACATCTAAAAGACATCTAATTGACATCTATCTGACATCTAAAAGGCAGTGTTGGGGAGTAACTAGTTACATGTAACAGCATTACGTAATTTAATTACAAAATGAATGTAACTGTAATTAGTTACAGTTACGAAGAAAAAATTAGTAATTAAATTAAAGTTACTTATGAAATTTTTAACGATTACAAAGGCAATTACATTTGAATATTTACACACATCCACATACAGATTTCACTGATTTCTTTCCCAAATTGCACTGACTGTTCTGAGACATACGCCCTAATAATTTCCAGAATTTTAACAGAATTTTTTGTTTTTCCCAGTCCGCCCTTCCTGTAAATTAATGGCAAAAACATGCAGTTTCATTTAATACAAATAGGCCTACTGAAGCTTGCAGTGTTGTCAGCCTCTGCCGCCTCAATATAGGAGTACATGAGCACATAAACATCATTTCTAGAACTGCTCTGTGTCACGTCATGCATTTTACCTATCATATCATATACAAAGAGACAGCAGTTTAAAAAAACACCAATGTTTCAGGAGTTTATTATACAGGAATGACACATGCTTATTAGATAACTGTATTTGAGTTGATGTATATGTTTTTATTTATTATTATTTAATTTTCACAAATTTAGAAAAGTAATCTAAAAGTACTCAAAAGTAATTAGTTACATTACTTTAATAAAGTAATTGAAAAAGTTATACTACTATAACATTTTAAACAGGGTAACTTGTAATCTGTAACCTATTACATTTCCAAAGTAACCTTCCAAACACTGCTAAAAGGAGACGTCCAATAGACGTATTGCAGATGAGCAAACAGCCTTAAAACTACATCTTGCAGATGTAAATTCATATGTCAAATAGACGTCTCCTAGATGTATGTGTGCTATCAGGGTACCATCCCCCAGCGTTTTTAGGTCTCCCAAAACTTACCAAAGCCGAGATGGGCATCGCCGTGTCCGGCTTCCTCCCTGCTGCGTCTTAGCAGCATCGCTTCTCGGCCTTTTGGCTAAGATCAAGTGTAGTATCTGTTCTTATCAGTTTAATATCTGATACGTCCCCCATCCGGGGACTACATATTAAATGGATTTTTAGATCACGGAGCTGGAGCCGGGGCTTGCTCCGTCCACTCCATGCATCGGCCTGGTATTGCAGTGTCTCCAGGAACGGTGTGCTTTCCCTTTTTGGGGATTGCCATTTATTGTGTCGAATAGCAGAACAAGGAATGAGAGCTGCCATTGCAGATGCTGTGGTTTATTGCAAACTTTTTTCCTGATGTGTCCACCTGGGGTCTTGGACTCTTCCACTAACGATGCACCCACCTGAGGTCTTGAAGTCTTTCACAGACGAGGTGACGCATCGAATCAGGTGTGTTTGTTTAAAGAGAGTCATCTAAAACTGGCGTTGGGAAGCACCGGCCCATGAGCTTGGCAGTTTCCAGGCCAGTAACGGAAGGCACCCGTCCTTCCTTTCCCGGAGGGGGGGCGGAGGGCTAACCGTTGGTGAGGATGGTAGAGATGCAAATCAGACCTCTGGCTGACCGCCTGGGCCTTCATACTTACCTGGCAGGGGAGACACCATGATCAAGAAGGCGGTTCACCCAGGGCGAGGCTTGTCCATTGCACTCCGGCCATGCTGACCCCTGCGAATTCCCCAAATGCGGGAATCTCGACTGCATAATTTATGGTAGTGGGGGACTGCGTTCGCGCTCTCCCCTGAAATTGTTGGTGAAACAAAGCAGAAGAGGTTTTTACAGTTTTTTATTTATTTTCCTTTCAGAATGGGGAGTTCTGTCACATGCGAGATATGTGTTGTGCGCCTGTGAAACAAAGTCACTTGCGCTCTTGAAAAATCGGACCCTGGTGGGTAGTTTAGTTCGAACATAGCGCAGACCTTACTTTGAAAGTAGATTGGACTGACTGCAGCCTAGCTGTAACTGTCTCCATGTTGTTTGGTTGTCCTTTTTTTCGATTCGTATTAATTTTGTTGTCGCTTACAGCGACACCTAGTGGCCTGTCGCCGCGCCCTTTTTCACCTGGCCTCGGACTGAGCCCCTGCACAGGTGTGCCGATTTGGGTGAAGGGATCTCACTCCTTCCTGGAGTTATAGCCATTCGAGCCACCTCGGACACGCCACCTTAGCACGCTTTGAGGTCCCCTCGCCAAGGTGAATGGAAATTTCCTATTTTTTGGATGATTATTGACAGTCAGACTCCAGAGAAGCTTTCTGTGCTGATTTGGGTGGGACTGGGCCAAATACCTGGCGCCAGGTTGCAAAAGAAGGTTTTCGACAAAATCCAAAATACCCGAAAATTTCGTCAGAGCGACGGGCCAATCTGAGACCTGCGTCTCGTTCGGCTCGAGCCAAGGATTCCGGTGACATAAGGCACGTGGCTCTGCGACCAACCGTTTGGGAGTTACGAGCGATGCCGTACTTTCCGTCGCTGCAGTTCCACCGTCAGGCCGATCGGGACAAGGCCCGGTGACGTTGCAGACAGGGGAGGGTACTACCATCCCGCAGTGTTGCAGGTGTTTTCATCTTTGTTTGATTGTCCATTTACATTACATTTTCCCTATTTTTCAGCTTACGGCGCCACCTAGTGGCCTGTCGCCGCGTCCCTTTTCACCTGGCCTCGGACTGAGCCCCTGCACAGGTGTGCCGATTTGGGTGAAGGGATCTCACTCCTTCCTGGAGTTATAGCCATTCGAGCCACCTCGGACACGCCACCTTAGCACGTTTTGAGGTCCCCTCGCCAAGGTGAATGGAAATTTCCTCTATTTTTGGATGATTATTGACACTCAGACTCCAGAGAAGCTTTCTGTGCTGATTTGGGTGGGACTGGGCCAAATACCTGGCGCCAGGTTGCAAAAGAAGGTTTTCGACAAAATCCAAAATACCCGAAAATTTCGTCAGAGCGACGGGCCAATCTGAGACCTGCGTCTCGTTCGGCTCGAGCCAAGGATTCCGGTGACATAAGGCACGTGGCTCTGCGACCAACCGTTTGGGAGTTACGAGCCATGCCGTACTTTCCGTCAGGCCGATCGGGACGAGGCCCGGTGACGTTGTAGACAGGGGAGGGTACTACCCAGATAGCACACTTACGTCTGCAAGATGTCTGTTAAAGAACTGTTGATCTGGAAAGCATCTGCCATCTACAAACGTCTGACATACGCCTTTCAGATGTCAGTTTTATATACCTTCTAAATCATAAACATCTAAAAGACATCTAATTGACATCTATCTGACATCTAAAAGGCAGTGTTGGGGAGTAACTAGTTACATGTAACAGCATTACGTAATTTAATTACAAAATGAATGTAACTGTAATTAGTTACAGTTACGAAGAAAAAATTAGTAATTAAATTAAAGTTACTTATGAAATTTTTAACGATTACAAAGGCAATTACATTTGAATATTTACACACATCCACATACAGATTTCACTGATTTCTTTCCCAAATTGCACTGACTGTTCTGAGACATACGCCCTAATAATTTCCAGAATTTTAACAGAATTTTTTGTTTTTCCCAGTCCGCCCTTCCTGTAAATTAATGGCAAAAACATGCAGTTTCATTTAATACAAATAGGCCTACTGAAGCTTGCAGTGTTGTCAGCCTCTGCCGCCTCAATATAGGAGTACATGAGCACATAAACATCATTTCTAGAACTGCTCTGTGTCACGTCATGCATTTTACCTATCATATCATATACAAAGAGACAGCAGTTTAAAAAAACACCAATGTTTCAGGAGTTTATTATACAGGAATGACACATGCTTATTAGATAACTGTATTTGAGTTGATGTATATGTTTTTATTTATTATTATTTAATTTTCACAAATTTAGAAAAGTAATCTAAAAGTACTCAAAAGTAATTAGTTACATTACTTTAATAAAGTAATTGAAAAAGTTATACTACTATAACATTTTAAACAGGGTAACTTGTAATCTGTAACCTATTACATTTCCAAAGTAACCTTCCAAACACTGCTAAAAGGAGACGTCCAATAGACGTATTGCAGATGAGCAAACAGCCTTAAAACTACATCTTGCAGATGTAAATTCATATGTCAAATAGACGTCTCCTAGATGTATGTGTGCTATCAGGGTACCATCCCCCAGCGTTTTTAGGTCTCCCAAAACTTACCAAAGCCGAGATGGGCATCGCCGTGTCCGGCTTCCTCCCTGCTGCGTCTTAGCAGCATCGCTTCTCGGCCTTTTGGCTAAGATCAAGTGTAGTATCTGTTCTTATCAGTTTAATATCTGATACGTCCCCCATCCGGGGACTACATATTAAATGGATTTTTAGATCACGGAGCTGGAGCCGGGGCTTGCTCCGTCCACTCCATGCATCGGCCTGGTATTGCAGTGTCTCCAGGAACGGTGTGCTTTCCCTTTTTGGGGATTGCCATTTATTGTGTCGAATAGCAGAACAAGGAATGAGAGCTGCCATTGCAGATGCTGTGGTTTATTGCAAACTTTTTTCCTGATGTGTCCACCTGGGGTCTTGGACTCTTCCACTAACGATGCACCCACCTGAGGTCTTGAAGTCTTTCACAGACGAGGTGACGCATCGAATCAGGTGTGTTTGTTTAAAGAGAGTCATCTGAAAACTGGCGTTGGGAAGCACCGGCCCATGAGCTTGGCAGTTTCCAGGCCAGTAACGGAAGGCACCCGTCCTTCCTTTCCTGGAGGGGGGGCGGAGGGCTAACCGTTGGTGAGGATGGTAGAGATGCAAATCACACCTCTGGCTGACCGCCTGGGCCTTCATACTTACCTGGCAGGGGAGACACCATGATCAAGAAGGCGGTTCACCCAGGGCGAGGCTTGTCCATTGCACTCCGGCCATGCTGACCCCTGCGAATTCCCCAAATGCGGGAATCTCGACTGCATAATTTATGGTAGTGGGGGACTGCGTTCGCGCTCTCCCCTGAAATTGTTGGTGAAACAAAGCAGAAGAGGTTTTTACAGTTTTTTATTTATTTTCCTTTCAGAATGGGGAGTTCTGTCACATGCGAGATTTGTGTTGTGCGCCTGTGAAACAAAGTCACTTGCGCTCTTGAAAAATCGGACCCTGGTGGGTAGTTTAGTTCGAACATAGCGCAGACCTTACTTTGAAAGTAGATTGGACTGACTGCAGCCTAGCTGTAACTGTCTCCATGTTGTTTGGTTGTCCTTTTTTTCGATTCGTATTAATTTTGTTGTCGCTTACAGCGACACCTAGTGGCCTGTCGCCGCGCCCTTTTTCACCTGGCCTCGGACTGAGCCCCTGCACAGGTGTGCCGATTTGGGTGAAGGGATCTCACTCCTTCCTGGAGTTATAGCCATTCGAGCCACCTCGGACACGCCACCTTAGCACGCTTTGAGGTCCCCTCGCCAAGGTGAATGGAAATTTCCTCTATTTTTGGATGATTATTGACACTCAGACTCCAGAGAAGCTTTCTGTGCTGATTTGGGTGGGACTGGGCCAAATACCTGGCGCCAGGTTGCAAAAGAAGGTTTTCGACAAAATCCAAAATACCCGAAAATTTCGTCAGAGCGACGGGCCAATCTGAGACCTGCGTCTCGTTCGGCTCGAGCCAAGGATTCCGGTGTCATAAGGCACGTGGCTCTGCGACCAACCGTTTGGGAGTTACGAGCCATGCCGTACTTTCCGTCAGGCCGATCGGGACGAGGCCCGGTGACGTTGTAGACAGGGGAGGGTACTACCCAGATAGCACACTTACGTCTGCAAGATGTCTGTTAAAGAACTGTTGATCTGGAAAGCATCTGCCATCTACAAACGTCTGACATACGCCTTTCAGATGTCAGTTTTATATACCTTCTAAATCATAAACATCTAAAAGACATCTAATTGACATCTATCTGACATCTAAAAGGCAGTGTTGGGGAGTAACTAGTTACATGTAACAGCATTACGTAATTTAATTACAAAATGAATGTAACTGTAATTAGTTACAGTTACGAAGAAAAAATTAGTAATTAAATTAAAGTTACTTATGAAATTTTTAACGATTACAAAGGCAATTACATTTGAATATTTACACACATCCACATACAGATTTCACTGATTTCTTTCCCAAATTGCACTGACTGTTCTGAGACATACGCCCTAATAATTTCCAGAATTTTAACAGAATTTTTTGTTTTTCCCAGTCCGCCCTTCCTGTAAATTAATGGCAAAAACATGCAGTTTCATTTAATACAAATAGGCCTACTGAAGCTTGCAGTGTTGTCAGCCTCTGCCGCCTCAATATAGGAGTACATGAGCACATAAACATCATTTCTAGAACTGCTCTGTGTCACGTCATGCATTTTACCTATCATATCATATACAAAGAGACAGCAGTTTAAAAAAACACCAATGTTTCAGGAGTTTATTATACAGGAATGACACATGCTTATTAGATAACTGTATTTGAGTTGATGTATATGTTTTTATTTATTATTATTTAATTTTCACAAATTTAGAAAAGTAATCTAAAAGTACTCAAAAGTAATTAGTTACATTACTTTAATAAAGTAATTGAAAAAGTTATACTACTATAACATTTTAAACAGGGTAACTTGTAATCTGTAACCTATTACATTTCCAAAGTAACCTTCCAAACACTGCTAAAAGGAGACGTCCAATAGACGTATTGCAGATGAGCAAACAGCCTTAAAACTACATCTTGCAGATGTAAATTCATATGTCAAATAGACGTCTCCTAGATGTATGTGTGCTATCAGGGTACCATCCCCCAGCGTTTTTAGGTCTCCCAAAACTTACCAAAGCCGAGATGGGCATCGCCGTGTCCGGCTTCCTCCCTGCTGCGTCTTAGCAGCATCGCTTCTCGGCCTTTTGGCTAAGATCAAGTGTAGTATCTGTTCTTATCAGTTTAATATCTGATACGTCCCCCATCCGGGGACTACATATTAAATGGATTTTTAGATCACGGAGCTGGAGCCGGGGCTTGCTCCGTCCACTCCATGCATCGGCCTGGTATTGCAGTGTCTCCAGGAACGGTGTGCTTTCCCTTTTTGGGGATTGCCATTTATTGTGTCGAATAGCAGAACAAGGAATGAGAGCTGCCGTTGCAGATGCTGTGGTTTATTGCAAACTTTTTTCCTGATGTGTCCACCTGGGGTCTTGGACTCTTCCACTAACGATGCACCCACCTGAGGTCTTGAAGTCTTTCACAGACGAGGTGACGCATCGAATCAGGTGTGTTTGTTTAAAGAGAGTCATCTAAAACTGGCGTTGGGAAGCACCGGCCCATGAGCTTGGCAGTTTCCAGGCCAGTAACGGAAGGCACCCGTCCTTCCTTTCCTGGAGGGGGGGCGGAGGGCTAACCGTTGGTGAGGATGGTAGAGATGCAAATCACACCTCTGGCTGACCGCCTGGGCCTTCATACTTACCTGGCAGGGGAGACACCATGATCAAGAAGGCGGTTCACCCAGGGCGAGGCTTGTCCATTGCACTCCGGCCATGCTGACCCCTGCGAATTCCCCAAATGCGGGAATCTCGACTGCATAATTTATGGTAGTGGGGGACTGCGTTCGCGCTCTCCCCTGAAATTGTTGGTGAAACAAAGCAGAAGAGGTTTTTACAGTTTTTTATTTATTTTCCTTTCAGAATGGGGAGTTCTGTCACATGCGAGATTTGTGTTGTGCGCCTGTGAAACAAAGTCACTTGCGCTCTTGAAAAATCGGACCCTGGTGGGTAGTTTAGTTCGAACATAGCGCAGACCTTACTTTGAAAGTAGATTGGACTGACTGCAGCCTAGCTGTAACTGTCTCCATGTTGTTTGGTTGTCCTTTTTTTCGATTCGTATTAATTTTGTTGTCGCTTACAGCGACACCTAGTGGCCTGTCGCCGCGCCCTTTTTTCACCTGGCCTCGGACTGAGCCCCTGCACAGGTGTGCCGATTTGGGTGAAGGGATCTCACTCCTTCCTGGAGTTATAGCCATTCGAGCCACCTCGACACGCCACCTTAGCACGCTTTGAGGTCCCCTCGCCAAGGTGAATGGAAATTTCCTCTATTTTTGGATGATTATTGACACTCAGACTCCAGAGAAGCTTTCTGTGCTGATTTGGTGGGACTGGGCCAAATACCTGGCGCCAGGTTGCCAAAAGAAGGTTTTCGACAAAAATCCAAAATACCCGAAAATTTCGTCAGAGCGACGGGGCCAATCTGAGACCTGCGTCTCGTTCGGCTCGAGCCAAGGATTCCGGTGACATAAGGCACGTGGCTCTGCGACCAACCGTTTGGGGAGTTACGAGCGATGCCGTACTTTCCGTCGCTGCAGTTCCACCGTCAGGCCGATCGGGACAAGGCCCGGTGACGTTGCAGACAGGGGAGGGTACTACCATCCCGCAGTGTTGCAGGTGTTTTCATCTTTGTTTGATTGTCCATTTACATTACATTTTCCCTATTTTTCAGCTTACGGCGCCACCTAGTGGCCTGTCGCCGCGTCCCTTTTCGCCTGGCCTCGGACTGAGCCCCTGCACAGGTGTGCCGATTTGGGTGAAGGGATCTCACTCCTTCCTGGAGTTATAGCCATTCGAGCCACCTCGGACACCGCCACCTTAGCACGTTTTGAGGTCCCCTCGCCAAGGTGAATGGAAATGTTCCTCTATTTTTGGATGATTATTGACACTCAGACTCCAAGAGAAGCTTTCTGTGCTGATTTGGGTGGGACTGGGCCAAATACCTGGCCGCCAAGGTTGCAAAAGAAGGTTTTCGACAAAATCCAAAAATACCCGAAAATTTCGTCAGAGCGACGGGCCAATCTGAGACCTGCGTCTCGTTCGGCTCGAGCCAAGGATTCCGGGTCATAAGGCACGTGGGCTCTGCGACCAAGCCGTTTGGGAGTTACGAGCCATGCCGTACTTTCCGTCAGGCCGATCGGGACGAGGCCCGGTGACGTTGTAGACAGGGGAGGGTACTACCCAGATAGCACACTTACGTCTGCAAGATGTCTGTTAAAGAACTGTTGATCTGGGAAAGCATCTGCCATCTACAAACGTCTGACATACGCCTTTCAGATGTCAGTTTTATATACCTATCTAAATCATAAACATCTAAAAAGACATCTAATTGACATCTAATCTGAACATCTAAAAAGGCAGTGGTTGGGGAGTAAACTTAGTTACATGTAACAGCATTACGTAATTTAATTACAAAATGAATGTAACTGTAATTAGTTACAGTTACGAAGAAAAAATTAGTAATTAAATTAAAGTTACTTATGAAATTTTTAAACGATTACAAAGGCAATTACATTTGAATAATTATAACCAACATCCACATACAGGATTTCACTGATTTCTTCCCAAATTGCACTGACTGTTCTGAGACATACGCCCTAATAATTTCCAGAATTTTAACAGAATTTTTTGTTTTTCCAGTCCGCCCTTCCCTGTAAATTAATGGCAAAAACATGGCAGTTTCATTTAATACAAATAGGCCTACTGAAGCTTGCAGTGTTGTCAGCCTCTGCCGCCTCAATATAGGAGTACATGAGCAATAAACATCATTTCTAGAACTGCTCTGTGTCACGTCATGCATTTTACCTATCATATCATATACAAAGAGACAGCAGTTTAAAAAACACCATGTTTCAGGAGTTTATTATACAGGAATGACACATGCTTATTAGATAACTGTATTTGAGTTGATGTATATGTTTTTATTTTATTATTATTTAATTTTCACAAATTTAGAAAAGTAATCTAAAAGTACTCAAAAGTAAATTAGTTTACATTACTTTAATAAAGTAATTGAAAAAGTTATACTACTATAACATTTTAAACAGGGTAACCTTGTAATCTGTAACGCTATTTACATTTCCAAGTAACCTTCCCAAACCTGTAAAAGGAGGACGTCCAAATTAGACGTATTGCAGATGAGCCAAACAGCCTTAAAACTACATCTTGCAGATGTAAATTCATATGTCAAATAGACGTCTCCTAGATGTATGTGTGCTATCAGGGTACCATCCCCCAGCGTTTTTAGGTCTCCCAAAACTTACCAAAGCCGAGATGGGCATCGCCGTGTCCGGCTTCCTCCCTGCTGCGTCTTAGCAGCATCGCTTCTCGGCCTTTTGGCTAAGATCAAGTGTAGTATCTGTTCTTATCAGTTTAATATCTGATACGTCCCCCATCCGGGGACTACATATTAAATGGATTTTTAGATCACGGAGCTGGAGCCGGGGCTTGCTCCGTCCACTCCATGCATCGGCCTGGTATTGCAGTGTCTCCAGGAACGGTGTGCTTTCCCTTTTTGGGGATTGCCATTTATTGTGTCGAATAGCAGAACAAGGAATGAGAGCTGCCGTTGCAGATGCTGTGGTTTATTGCAAACTTTTTTCCTGATGTGTCCACCTGGGGTCTTGGACTCTTCCACTAACGATGCACCCACCTGAGGTCTTGAAGTCTTTCACAGACGAGGTGACGCATCGAATCAGGTGTGTTTGTTTAAAGAGAGTCATCTAAAACTGGCGTTGGGAAGCACCGGCCCATGAGCTTGGCAGTTTCCAGGCCAGTAACGGAAGGCACCCGTCCTTCCTTTCCTGGAGGGGGGGCGGAGGGCTAACCGTTGGTGAGGATGGTAGAGATGCAAATCACACCTCTGGCTGACCGCCTGGGCCTTCATACTTACCTGGCAGGGGAGACACCATGATCAAGAAGGCGGTTCACCCAGGGCGAGGCTTGTCCATTGCACTCCGGCCATGCTGACCCCTGCGAATTCCCCAAATGCGGGAATCTCGACTGCATAATTTATGGTAGTGGGGGACTGCGTTCGCGCTCTCCCCTGAAATTGTTGGTGAAACAAAGCAGAAGAGGTTTTTACAGTTTTTTATTTATTTTCCTTTCAGAATGGGGAGTTCTGTCACATGCGAGATTTGTGTTGTGCGCCTGTGAAACAAAGTCACTTGCGCTCTTGAAAAATCGGACCCTGGTGGGTAGTTTAGTTCGAACATAGCGCAGACCTTACTTTGAAAGTAGATTGGACTGACTGCAGCCTAGCTGTAACTGTCTCCATGTTGTTTGGTTGTCCTTTTTTTTCGATTCGTATTAATTTTGTTGTCGCTTACAGCGACACCTAGTGGCCTGTCGCCGCGCCCTTTTTCACCTGGCCTCGGACTGAGCCCCTGCACAGGTGTGCCGATTTGGGTGAAGGGATCTCACTCCTTCCTGGAGTTATAGCCATTCGAGCCACCTCGGACACGCCACCTAGCACGCTTTGAGGTCCCCTCGCCAAGGTGAATGGAAATTTCCTCTATTTTTGGATGATTATTGACACTCAGACTCCAGAGAAGCTTTCTGTGCTGATTTGGGTGGGACTGGGCCAAATACCTGGCGCCAGGTTGCAAAAGAAGGTTTTCGACAAAATCCAAAATACCCGAAAATTTCGTCAGA
>NW_020526043.1:0-33173 GCF_003368295.1 Carassius auratus
ATGCAGCCTTGGTCCGCATAAGAGGCTTCATTTAAAACATGTCAATGATTGAAGACATGATTGTAATCACTAATATTTTGGTTTCAAGGTGATCGTTATGGTCGGCCTTCCTGGATCTGGAAAAACTGCTTGGGTAAATAAACATGTTGAAGAGAACCCTGGCAAGTTCAATGTCCTCGGCACCAACGCCATCTTGGAGAAGATGATGGTGAGAAACATTCTTCTTTGAAAACTTTTTCTTATATGTCTGAATCTTATTTTCTGGTCTAATCTCACTTTTTGGACTTGCAGATTGACAGCATGAAGAGGCAAAACAAAGACACGGCGAAGCTCTCAGCCATCTCTCAGCGTGCACCTCTGTTCCTGGGCAAGTTTATTGAAATTGCCGCCCGCAAAAAGAGAAACTACATCTTGGATCAGACAAACGTGTCTGCACTGGCCCAGAGAAGGAAGATGTGTCTGTTTGCTGGCTTCCAACGCAAAGCTGTAGTGGTCTTCCCAGCAGATGAGGCCTTCAAGGAGAGAACACAGAAGAAAGCAGAAACCGATGGCAAAGATGTACCTGAGCATGCCGTTCTGAAAATGAAAGGCAAGATGTGATGTCATTTCCCCATTGCACTTTCTGGTTTTCTTTGTAGTCCAAAACTATATAGTTTAAACTACACACAAAGTAGAAAAGCCAGGAATACCAAAGATTGTTGTTCCTCTCTACAGGTATCTACACATTTCCAGAGGTAGGAGACTGCTTCTCAGAGGTCACCTATGTGGAACTGCAGAAGGAGGAAGCCGTCAAGCTTTTGGAGCAGTACAAGGAAGAGAGTAAAAGTGCTTTGCCACCCGAAAAGAAACCAAACCAGGGCGCAATAACCCCAAAAAGGGAGGTGGACGAGGCAAAGGGCCTAAGAACCAGTTCAGTAGGGGTGGTGGTCCAGGCCCACGTGGAGGCAGAGGTGGATTTCAGCCCCGTGGAAACTTCAGAGGATGTAAGCAAGTTTTTAGTGAGCTGTCATGGTAAATATACACTGAGAATTATACCTCGTATTTTCTCCTTCTAGTACCAGCACCACATCGAGGGTTTAATCGTCACCCACGTGCTACATGCCACCACCGCCACCACCCCCTGTCTTCAGAGGAGGGTTCCATAGCCGAGGTGGAGCCGGTGGGATGCCCAGCCGGGGAATGGGCCCCAGGGGTGGTGGGCACATTAGAGGCGGCAGAGGTGGAGCAATGGGCCGCGGGGGGGCTGCACACAGAGGTAACATGCACCGCGGTGGACCCAAAAACAGAGGACACTTCCAGCAGGTTAGTTTGTATATTTTGTAATAAAGTGCACTACTGTTCAATAGTTTGGGGTCGGCTATATACATCTATATGTCAGCATATTGATTTCTGAAGGGTCATGTGACACTGAAAACTGGCTTTGCCATATGATTTGCCAGTTTTCAGTGTCACATGACCCTTCAGAAATCAATATGCTGATATTTTTCGCTTGAGACATTATTTTTTATTCCATGGCCGAAACAAAAAAAAACAAGAATTGTGACACTATCCAAATTGCAAGGAAAGTCTTGTTGTCATTTAACAATTCAGATTTTTGAGCACATTATAATTTTGAAAAAGTAGCATTGCTTCAGTATTTTTAAATTAGATTTTATATATATATATAAAATGTATCTCCCCTGAAGGAATCAAGCTTACATAGTTAATAACACCTTTTTTTTTTCATCATAATTATTTCTTAAAAAAAATAAACTCTTGCTGACACTAAACTTTTAAATGCTACTGAAACCTCAATTTGACTTTGACTAAGTGAGTAAAGTTGAGTTTTCGCCTTCATAGAAGTTCCGTGGCAGAGGAGGCCATCAGCAGAATCGTGGTGGTTTTGGCAATAAAAACGGATCTTTTGCCCAAGCCTTCAACCAGAGCTGGCAACAAGGGGTTGTACAGCTATTATGTGTCTCATTGAGACTTTTTTTAAAGGGTCACAGATAAGCCATACATTGTGTAAACGTCCATTGAGAAATAAGATTGGCTATTATATTAATTACTATTGAACAAAATGAAATTGTATTCCATTTAACTCATGAAACTTTCTTTGACCCTTTAGTTCTGGAACCAGAAGCCATGGAATCAACAGTACCACCCAGGATATTACTAAGTGCACATATGTATTAAAGACTCATGGCCTCTTGTGCGCTAAAATGCACAGCCACTGAATAACCATCCACTTTTACGGTCCTTGTTTATTATAATTTTTTAAAGGAAGTCCATTTTTATGTAAGAGAAGCAAGTGGCAAACAAACATTCCGCCCTTCTGAAGTGAACAGTCTACGTTCTACATAGATGTGTGCTTCACTCTCAGATTTTTTGTCAAATGTATTTCCTCCCCCTTTTATTTTTTATCACAGCTTTGATATATTGTTATATCACGAATCCAGCATTTGTCTTGTGAGGGATGCTTTTGAATTTCAGGGTTGTGAATTTTATTCTGTAAAATGTCATTTTTTACCCTAAGTAAATTATTATTTTTTCAAAAAAAAAAAAAAAATGGTGTAGAAGTTAGTTTAAAAATCCCGGTGAGCCTAAATCATTTAGAATCTTTTATCAATTATCATTCACATTACACAGCAATTCTCCTTTCACGTTCAGTGGACGGTGAAAAACAATATTTACTACTAACAGGTTCAAGTTTTTCTTTGTTAGCCCAGACTGTAACAGTTACATCATAGGTTTGCAATAAATGATGTGCTTGCTTTTCTATGACCTTTTATGGCTTTTGACTGATATCTTGAAAAATCAATTTTTAAAGAGCCTTTGAATGTCAATCAGATTTGTCTCTTAATTCAGCACCATCAGACTATACTTTATTGCCTTTGTCTTGTAGGGCATACAGTGGAAAGATTTTTCTAAATCAATTTAGTCAGTTACTTTATAATGTTTTTTTGCACTGCATACATTTACTCATTTGTGTCATCTAAGAAACCAAGAGGAGCCACAATGAAACATTCATGAAGTTAAGCACTTGATTGTGTTTATTGCTTTACACAGCTTTGTAAAATCATCACCGCTTTGTCAAGAACTCCATCATAATGAATGTGCACTAAGATTACTAGTGTTCATCCCGAGTAAGATTTTGTGGCAGTGCTTTTTTTTTTTTTTTTTTTTTTTTAGTGGCTTTGCAAAATATTTAATGCTAAGAGTATTATTTTTACTGAGCTATATTTATCTGTGTAATAATTCAATTAACCCGTTTCTGGTGAAATTGTTATAAAACAATATTTAGACCATTTACTACAGGAAATGTCCCAAAAAGTTCCCTTTTGGGATTAATTTGTCAAATGGTGGACTTGACAACCATTTTAGATCTAACAGCCAGCAAATAAGCAAGTTCTTTTGTTAAATTATCATATGCATTATTAATATTACATGGAGTGAGCGGTGGGGAAAATAGCTGAAGGTCGTATCAGAATTTCAGACTGGATTTTCTCAGTTTACATAACCTCATCATTCAGACCACAATAATATCGCATACACCCCATGATCCCATCGGCGAGACATCCTGATTTCATCAAGCCAGGCCCATGATTTGTTTGAATAAATATATTTCTTATAAAGTGCCAAATGGCCAAAGAAAAAGGGCAGCTATTTTTGACTTAAAATTGGTGTATTTTATCCTGATGTAGTAGTTTAAGTGGAATATTTTGTTGAACTGTATACCATTTAAATTGATGTAAAAGTAACTTATTTCAGGAAGTGTTTTCTTTTTTCCTGTAAATTATTTCCTGTGGGATGAGATAATGAACTGGTCTTTTAATAGAATAAGTGATTTTTAACAGATTTTTAACTGGAAAGCATGGCATGAGAGGTTTGTGACCATTCTGTTTTACTACACAGACTTTGCTTGTGTAAGGTATGCTATTTTGAGGATGAACTTAAAATGTGGCATTATGTGTTCTTGAATGATGGCAGATGGTACGGTTTATGATGTTTGTATTTTGGCTTTGCTTTTTCAACGATGAATGTTGAGTGTTTCATGATGTAAGGAAATTTGTCATTAATGTAATAAACCTCTGAGATAAATCATTGTTTTCTATTAGAATTCTTCTCTAAATAAAAAAATAGAAACATTCAAAAATAAATCTTTTGTGCTCAACAGAACAGAGAAACTCATACAAGTTTGGAACAACTTCAGGTTGAGTAAACGTTGACTTCATTTTTAGGTGAACTATCCATGTAAATACAGTTATTAGAACTAGTTTATAATCACTGAGATTCTGAAAACTTGAATGAAGAACTGGTACTTGTATGGCTGCCACAACTTTTTTTGGTAAATTCTCAGTTTACTTTATAACAGAACCATTTACACTGTTAGGTAAGACATGTTTAAAGAAGGATCTTCTTTACACTTCATGCCCTTTTTAACTCTACAAATTGTTCTGTTTAATAAGTGAATATTTGTGTCTGTAGAGTAAACAAAACATAACTGCCTTGTGTATTCATGTCTGTAGTCCATGTGACAATTTGCACACACTGGAATATGCAAACTAAGACCCAAGAAAAATCACTTCAATGAAAAATAGTTGAATTTATATTCAGTCAACATGTTGACATATACAACAAACCATTCTATTTACTGCTCAAAATATAACATCTACAAATCAGTCTTTCACTTCATATGGCATCATATACAAATGCAAAAATAAATGCATATCAATTTAGCGATATTTACAATTTCATAAAAAGTGCTTGAGGTATCTTAATAAGGGTTAAGTTGCCAACACCCTTTCTTAGCCTTATAACGTTAGCTTTTAAGTACATTGTGTCACGTGGTCGATGGCAAATAGCACATTTATACAACTGAAACATTATCCATTGCGCATCCACACGTTTCTACAATCATATTTGGGAACTCGGCGACCTCAATTTCAGTATAATCTCCCTTTTTAACTAAGTACATCATCGGTAGCGGCGCGCTTTCCACAACCGCGCACTTCCTCTCTCCGTAGCCGTAGTTGCGCTTGGGCTGCCGGCAGCCTCCGTTACACCGGAACGCCTGATACCCGGATGGTTCGATGATCCAGTACTGGGTCCACGTCAAGGCTCGGAAGTTGATGAAGTATTTTTCCCTGCAGCACATTTCACTGTCTTTGTTGGTTTCACAGTCTCCACTAGACCTGCAACGTAAATAATATAAAAAAATAGGCTATTAACATATTGTATTAAAACTTTTAAACGAAACATTTTTATTTTTAAGAAATTCCTTCGGCCCATATTGCACATAAGTTACATTTGAATATATATTTAACTTAATTAGAATAACAAAAGAGTAATTCTTCTGCGTAGACTACATACTTCACATTTTGAAAAATGTCCCTAACTTTGAATTTATACATATTGTTATACCCATAATCATTAAAGAAAAATGTGTGTGTGTGTATAGGCTATATATACACACAGTTTAAATAAACACATAAATAAATAACAAACAAACTTATGATTTATAACCTATTTATAGATTTTGCCTTACGTTTCATTAAAATTAGATAAAAGTAGTCTAATTCCAGGAAACAAAAACATTTGAATATATTTAACTGAATATAGGACTTTTATGTGTACCCTATAATAAATGGTAGCCTACTCCAGTAAAAAAATACAAAATAATAATAATATTATTTTTATATATATATATATATATATATATATATATATATATATATATATATATATATATATATATATATATATATGTGTCGTTTATTAACATAATGCTGCTTTGAAATGAAGCCACGCTTACCCAAACTCCTCGAGGTTGAGGGTGTAAAGAACAAGCTCAGGTTTTCCGAGAGTGTTATCGTTAGGATCTTGAGTTGTGAAACGGACACACTTGGCCATTTCTGCCGCGTAACTGCCGGGTCTCTCGCCCTCGATCCACACCTCCAGGTGCATGGGCATCTCCATTCGGCTCTTCGACCAATAGTGCACCGCCTGGGTCACATCAAAGCTCTTCCAGCCGGTTTCGTGAATGGGAATCAACCTGAGGAGATAATGGTTGTGACAATTAGCATGCTTGTTCCTTAACGCCAGTCAGCAGTGGAATTAGCATAATGAAGAAAGAATAACGACTGTCTGTGGCCGTCTCTGCTTACCTGGAATCCACTAGTGAAGTTCGGTTAGACCCGTCTTTCAGAGGTTCCACCCAGTAGATGCTCACCCGGGCGTTGTTGACGGGTCTGTGGCCCTTTCTCTCTGGTATGGAGCGCTTGTGTGGGGCTTTCTTGAACAGTTTTAGTTCTGCCATGGTCACTTCACTGTTCTCCGGAATCCTTGATGTCATCTCGAACATCACGCGTTGACGTGTCGTGTCAGAATATACAAATTCACCAGAGATGTCTGCAATAGACGAGAGCGATTTATTTACAACTAGATTTACATTTTGCTTATTTAAAATTCATTTTTATATTAGAATAACCTGGAGAACCTTGTGATTCCAACGCACATCAAGAACAAATATGTTTCCATTCCATGTATTATAAAATATAGTATTTTCATTTTGCATATTAGGCTAATCTTACCTATGATAAGGTAAAATTTATGATAGGTATAATTTTATGATAGGAAAAAATTTATAGCCTGAATGCACTGTAAGTCGCTTCGGATAAAAGCGTCTGCTAAATGCATACATTTAATTTAATTTTAGAAATTTCTTACCTGCATTGCCAGGGATTCCCCTCAGTATGCCGGCTAAACTCGGAAGCGAGCGGCGTTTTCTTGCGTGATGCAGTTTCAGCATGGAAACATATTTGTTCTTGATATGCGTTGGAATCACAAGGTTCTCCAGGTCCCGCTTGTGAATTCTCGGAACTTCACTAAGTCCAAGTTTCTTCAGCAGAGCGTCTTTCATGTCTTCGTGGGTGAAACCCTTCACCATTGCGAAAAGTGCTGCGCAAAGGAGGCACGCGGCACGGATTGAAGACATCTTCCACGTGAAGGTGCTGGAGAGATTCTGACTCTGTGCTGCTGTTCTCGGGCTGAGATGGCTGTGCTTTGACAGCGGCCCGTCTTTATATGCGTCCCCTAGACCCTCAGTTGATCGCACTTTGACAAAGGGGTGGTGACTGACATCAGAGAGAAGGTGATACATGAAAGCCACGATTCATCGGAGAAGTTAACGCAAAATGTCCAACTTAAACTAGAAATTCAAATTCAACTAACCTTAAAATAAAATTAGATAGATAGATAGATAGATAGATAGATAGATAGATAGATAGATAGATAGATAGATAGATAGATAGATAGATAGATCGATAGATAGATAGATAGATGCATTTTAATAGAGATGATACATTTATAAACGTATAGATAGAAAGATTTATTGAATGACATAGCCTATATACAAGGATGATATATTGATAACCATATAGATAGATAGATAGATAGATAGACAGATAGATAGATAGATACATTTATTTTAGTAAAGGGATGATGATAAATTGATAAACATGTATATAGATAGACATGTACAAGATAGATAGATAGATAGATAGATAGATAGATAGATAGATAGATAGATAGATAGATAGACATATATAGATGATATATTGATAAACGTGTAGAGACAGATAGACATGTATAGATAGATAGATAGATAGATAGATATATAGGTAGGTAGATAGATAGATAGATAGATAGATAGATAGATAGATAGATAGATAGATAGATAGATAGATAGATAGATAGATAGATAGATAGATAGTCTCTTCTTTGGAGTATATGTGATAATATAGTAAATATATATTTTTTATGAATGTAGATTATGTGCTGTACTTGCATTTAATATTATCTTTATTTCTGACACAAGAAGTTCTTGTTGTTTGGATTTACCGATGACCTTCCAGACATAGTGAACTT
Organism: Carassius auratus; assembly: GCF_003368295.1. Lineage (NCBI taxonomy): Eukaryota > Metazoa > Chordata > Actinopteri > Cypriniformes > Cyprinidae > Carassius > Carassius auratus. The sequence continues at coordinate 7,909 of NW_020526043.1, forward strand.
AGAACGCACCCTCCTTTCCAGTTTGCATGTGCACGTTGATGAAGCACCCTTGTTCCTCGTGTGTACATTCCCCTGGACATTGTAAAACATTCCTAGTCTGGCAAGAGTCTGTCAGTACAGAGTTTTCAGTCCCTCTGTCTAAGCACCTTTCTGTTGATCACCTTCACTGTAGGCCCGTCATCATTGGGTGGGCTGAGGGATTAGATGTTTATTCGAAGACCACCATCCTTCTGCTTTATGCACAGATTAAAATTATTAGGCAAACAGACTGTTTAATCCAGGGATGTGGATTGGGAGGCTCTTCACAGGTTGGTGATTATCTGATTCCATTGCCAGATTTGCCGTGCCTTGTTTGGTCACACTAACATTAGAAGAGGGGCTAGTGGCACTGAGGACCCAGTGTCTTGAGTATGTGTATTGGCCCCTCTATTTGCTCTAAGATGTCAGACAGACTAAAGGAGCTCACAGGAAGAACAGATGACAAATGACTGGCTGGAGATGGAGGCAAATTAATGCAATACAAATGCAGAATCAGACAAAAGAGCTCACAGTTTGAGCCCAGATGAGTATTACCATATCTGCCACAAGAGATGATTAAGTAGGTTATATTTGCAAGGATAATATATATATATATATATATATATATATATATATATATATATATATATATATATATATATATATATATATATATATATATATATATATATATATATATATATATATATATATATATATAGTGCCCTCCATAAATCTTTGAACAGGAAAGACAAAATTGCTTTGTTTGCTGTGGTCAAGACATTTGCAAATATGATTAAAAGATGAATTTGAGACAAAACTACAGAATGTCACATTTCATTTTTTTAACCAGGTTTAACACATACATGTTACCAAATGAAAAGGACAGCACTTTTAGAGTTCATCCCACTATCTGATGTAAGCATAAGTATTGCCTAACTTGCCTCACAGGTCTTTCTAAGTGATCAGCTGTATCCTGTTGCATTAGTTGTTCTGACATTAAAAGCAGGGAATGTTTCTTATTAGTTATTGGCCGGTTAAAACATTTATGTGTTGAAACACACAATAATAAAATGTGACATTCTGTAATTTTGTCTCATATTCATCCTTTAATCCTACTTACAGATTTCTTGACTCCACAGCAAACAGAGCAATTTTGTCTTTACTGTTCCAATGCTTTTGGAGGGCACTGTATGTGTGTGTGTGTGTATATATATATATATATATATATATATATATATATTGTTGGACCATCCTGGAAATCCGGACTTTAAAAGGTGTACAATTAAACCCACATGAAAATAATAAATAATATACATGCTATGTTTTTTTTTTTTTTTTTTTTTTACCATATTCTTAAAAGTAATGTTAGTTAGCTGTGAAATGAATTGGCAACAATCCTCAGTCTAGGGCCCTGCTTGACTCATTTTGTACAATACACATGACCCATGCATGAGTAAACTGAAGTTCTGGATCTTTGTGTGATTTCTGTCAGTCTTCTGTCCTTCCCTTGTCGATTATTTTGAGGCCCTTTGTCAATATAAGTACCATCTAATTCTCACGGATAGTATATCCCTTAATCAAAGGATGGAGGTACACCCCAATCAACAAAACATGCGCTAATTAACACCTCTCTACTACACACGAAAGACAGCTCTGTTCAAACGGATCCCGCATCGGTTCGATAAAACAACAAACAATTCGACGTCATAAAGGTAACGACTGTAAATATGGCTGCTTTGAAAACTCAGTGTTCTTTCTGTCAGCGATAAAGATCATGATGCAGGTAATTTCTGAAAATTGCTCATTTTAATTTAACGCATAAGGATGTTTATTGTTTAAACAAATTCTCACGGTCAGCAGAAATTAATAATTGAATGTGAACTTCCTGTTCAACATTCCCTACATCCTGCCGCAGTTTGGTTCTAACATCAAATGTTTTGACATGAAAGACACGTTTAGCACCTTATTAGGCCTGGTGTAGAAATTGTCAGATTCAGATTTACAGAAGAATGGTTATGAGAAAAGTAAATGGCAATGCTATGACATTTTCGTTTGATGTTGCAAATAGCCTATGTTTTGCCACTTAAACAGCTTGCGTGTTTAGGACATATAAAATGAAACATAAATATATGAAAATGTAATTGTATACTTATATCTCAATTGTATTAATAGCATAACCTATACGTCTAGTCACATAGTTTTAAGTTAGTTGTAAAATCAGTATGCTAGGCTTTAAGATATTTAAAATACAAACTTTAATGTAACATTTACAAGCTTATCTGGTTGCTTCTCTGAACACGTTACATAAATCCACGGACAAATAAGTCCAGACGCACTTGATTAAATTCCACTCTACAATTGCAATGCAGAATATTGGACACAAGAGGGCGAACGTGCTCGTTTTTTCCCAGTTTTTTTAAAGACGCATAGGCCTAAGTTAAGAAAATGGAAGGCAAAAACTTATATGTATATGTTATATTATATTATACTTATATTATATGCATATTAAATGTATATTCAACAGACATAAATTAGACATCCATCACCACTATTAACAATGCGCATATATATATATATATATATATATATATATATATATATATATATATATATATATTATAACATACTGTTTACTATAACTATTATACACACACACACACACACACACACATACAAATTTCATATAGCCTACTTTCAGTCTGGGATATAACCACAATCCAATGAACTCCAAAAAATGTTTGTAAAAGTATGTATTCTTATATGTTACACACTTAAAATGCATTTTATGAATAACCAAAAGAAAAAAAAGTGTTGCGTACAAATAGTGCGATAAATAGACGCTCAAAAACAGAAGTGAAGAGACATACAGCCAATGGTGACCCATACTCAGAATTCGTGCTCTGCATTTAACCCATCCAAAGTGCACGCCAAAGTTTGCCTGCATTGGTAACCATAGCAACAGTACGTTGTTCTCTTTCCGTCACCGTCTGACGTACGTCAACAAAAGAAGTCCTGGCGTTTTCACATAGTTTATTCATTTACCACAAGCAATAATAAGAAAAACAAAGCGTTTTGTCATTTTTAAAACAGTTGACAGTTAGCGCACTGCGCTAAAAGACAATTTGGCTTGCGCGAAACGGACGTCAACAGCACATTCATGCTAACAGAAATCCTCTAAAAAGGTCGGCCCCCTGAAGGTCAACGAATAATTGGGGGATAATTCGCACTCTTCTCTAGTATACACTACTCTGCTGTTTCCCTCCAGCATATCCCTCCGTTCTCTGCAGCCGATGCCGTGACGGTCGCCATGATGATGTCGGGTTTTGTCTGCGGCAGCAGCGAGCTTTGAGAGACCCACACACACGGCGACCGGGAGCGGAGTCGCCGAGTCCTCCAACCGACAGGAATGAGGACGCGTATTTCCAGCCCCTCGCCGCAAAGCTGCTTTTGACAAGTGCATAACAGTTTTCGAAAGCAAGGCTTGCTCCCTCCGCCAGCGTTTCGTATACACGAAGAGAGGAATTTAAAGATAAAACAGCTTGCTAAGGCTTTCGCAGTCCTGCTAGAGGAGGGGCATATGGGGCTTTGTAGCAATGCAGATCCCGTGCTGCTGATGCGCTTTTGTTACTGCATAATGGATAACCACAGATATCACCGTATCTCAGGGGATTGCTTTAAACTTCTTTGCTGACTTGTTTTGTGAAAAGTGTCCTTCACAGGAGAAGCTGAATTCGGGAATACATAAGCCTAAGGTTATATACGTCAAATCCACCGGCCAGGGTAGGGTTGATGGCTGGAAGTTCTCTAAGGACTGAATTCATGATGTTGTGGATTGATATGGATGCATCCGTACGAGAGGGACCATGAATAGGCTCGACAATATTTTTTGAGCCATTAAGTTTTTTCCGGAGCGTTCACGCAAGTGTGCCACTGGCCGGTCCCGTTTGCTACCGTGGGAGCAAATACTGACCATACCGTGAGACATCAGGAGCAACTGAAAACATGTCTGGAGAGGTGCGTTTGAAGAAGCTGGAGAAGCTGGTTCTAGATGGCCCGTCTCAGTCCACGGGCCAGTGCTTCAGCGTGGAGACCTTGTTGGATATTCTTGTTTGCCTGTATGATGAGTGCAACAATTCTCCCATCAGAAGAGAGAAAAACATATTGGAGTTCCTAGACTGGGGTAAGGCATATTTCATGCACTGCACGCCTTGTCTTTCACGCGTCCCACACGTCAGTTGTGTAGCGATTCACTGTGACATGCGAGAGGCAAACAAACTATTGTTTTATCGTTTGACGTTAGCCAGCTGCTTTACAGACTAAAGTTGCTGTACGGAAAACGCATTGAGTTGTTTTTGAGGGGGAACAGAAATGAAGATGACATCATCGCTGGACTGGTTTGTGCATGATTGTGGAATGTGAAGCTCACCTTTAATGAGTCTTTCTGCTTACTGCTCCAACAAGGTGGATACAGTGCAGTGGGCTTTCATTTTGACATTGGCCAGAGCTAAACAAACTAATTTATTTATGGCCTGTGTGCTTATTCGGTAGCAGAATAGCATGTTGTTTTTTTTCTTTTTCTTTTCTTTTTTGATGGCTTGACAGTTCTTTACATACTGTTCATGTTTATTTTGTTTTTAATGGCTGTACATTATTTCTCGGACAGTAGTTTAAGGTACACTCAGTAACGTTTTGGTAAATTAAAAAATTTACAAATGACGAAAACTCAAGTCTTAAAGAAAAAGCTGTTTTATTCTACATGATGCGGGTCTGCCCCTCATGGGCACCGGCATTTTGAAATCACATGACCAACTGTGTCACGCAATTGACCGCGTTACTATTAATAATAATATGCTTACTTTATATACCGTTTTCAACTGGTGGGAAAGGCACTTTACAAAGCATAATTGTTAATCTAAGATAAAAAAATATATATATAATACTCACAGACACAACATGTTCCTAATATTTCTTTTAAAGGTCCCATATTGTACACTTTTCTGGAGTTTTATTTTACGTTTTGATGTCCTTAAAAAAATACATTTGTGGTATAATTACCAAAAACCATTTGATTATATTTTTACAGCTCCTTTCTTAGGAGGTCTGCTCAGAACAGGTCGAATTTAGCCTAATTAATTAATATTAATGAGCCTCTCTTCTGATTGGCCTGTTGTTTTCTGAGTGATGCACAGCCAGGCCAACCAAAGGTTACAAGGGTCAACAGACATCGCAGAGCTAGCTGGAGGCAGCAAAACAAAGGGCAAACTGGAGGCGGCCCACTCAAACCAGCACAGATTCGGCTACGTAAGGAGCTTAAATTATCATCTTGTTATGATATTGGGTGCCAGAATCGACGAAATACAGCCTTAAATTTTAAATTTGATTTCATATCTGCTGCCACTGCCAGAAAAACAAACCAATGACAGATATGGTTCACTCCACATACATACTAGGGCTGTGAAATGAATCGCATTCGAATGTCATATGCATCTCGTCAGTAAAGCCAGTTCTGTGAATAGTAGTAACTCACCATCACCTGCTTTCAGACTGAGCGGCATTCACTACACAAAGTCCTAATTTCACTGACAAACTGGGCAATATTTAGTTCAAAATAGAATGCAATTCATCTGCGATTATGAACGTGATAATGCCTAATTGTCAGTGAACTATGGCTCTTGTGTAGTGAAAGCCGCTCAATCTGTAAGCAGGTGATGGGAGATTTTCTTCTAATCACCGGGCAGGCTTTACTCACTAGATGCGCATGACAATCGCATGTGATTAATTGCACAGCACTAATACATATGCATCACTGGAAGGAGCAGAAGCACTAGAGTGTGGCATAAAAGCTCCCCTGCTTTCGAGCTGTGTGTCACTCTTGTCTCTCATTAGCCATTGCTTCAGCAGCCTAGTTTCGCTTCTACAGCTTTCCTCCTCACTCTACTTCATACTATGATGTAATAAATCTTTTATACATTAGCACATCCATGAACATGATTTCTGAATGAATTGATGGCCGAATGAATGGCCTTCTATCTCTTCAAAAAAGTTTGGCATAATCAGCTGTCATGTTATGTAACTTTCTACAAAATTAATAGAATGCAAAAAACAGCATGTGTTTAGATTGGCTGTCTGAATGTAACGCCAGTTCACAGTGCAGTCCCTGCTTAGTTTGTTGTTTTGTTTACAATCCTCTGGTCCTGTGATTTTAATGAAAATGCTAATAAAACAAGCCTTCAAGTGACTTAGGCCATAGAGATGGCAGTGCTGGTCATTGTTGTCACACACAGGTCAGGACGTTTTTGAGATAGCTATCGTGCGTCATTGTGCATGTGTGCTTATGCGAAAAAAATGTAAGTGCCATTTTCCTGTGGGGAGTCTCAGTAGGGCAGCGTCAGGAAACTCTGCTGAGCTGCTGGACACATGATGTCATATGGGGAAACGGCTGCACGTTGTGTTTGTCCCCTTTGTGAACTTGACTATTTAAAGACTGACTGGATAGGTCACTCACTCATGAGCTCATTAGCACACACTCACTCATTCATTCACATTTCAAAGTACGCCGCTGTTGCCGTTGTCGGCACGGAGACCAAAGTTACAGTTTATTGTCACCGAGGTCAAATTTAGCTTCACAAGGAACTGCGTCTCGCTTCTTTATGACACACTGACACATTTTTATGGCGTTTATATTTCAAAAAGTAGGCTGGAAGTCTGGCTTAACTTTATAACCAAAAGGCATTGAGGGGATAAATTTGGCTAGTTGCTCTGGTTTTCCTCAGCGTCTGTGGACAGTCATAAACAGTTTCTGAGGACGCATCAGCTGCTGATGATATAGGTAAGAACAGTGTTGAGGATTCCACTTTCAGCGTTGACTGATCATAATTGGAGCCTTGAGGCTGTCACAGTGTATCACAACATAATGAGAATCACATGTATGTTGGGACAAGGCCACTAAGTTGCAATTATATGCAAAACCCCTTGGAATGTCCCAGTCCTCTAGAGAAATGTATGCATAACCATGCGAGACACATAATGAATGATTCATTCATATTTCTTTCCCTAGCATTGCCAACCAAGTCTAGACCAGTGACCCGGAGCCATATTGTATTGTTCTGATTATATTTTTATTGTGAAAGAGTGGATTCATGCAGAGTCTCTGGGCTTTTCACTGAAATTGATCTAGGGCCAATTGGCAAAGGTGTGTATATGCTTCAGCTTTTCATTGGTTTTCCCTTGACTGAACCTGTAGACGATTGGAGGTAGCTTGGGGTTTAGCTTCTGGGGTTTCCCACATGATACTTTCCTTAAACAGGTATTCCCGAAATCTACCGGAATACAGAATATTTTGCACTGTCAGTACAGAACCAAATTTGAAACAAAGGTCATATTGAATCCTTTAAACAGAGAAAATATTGTCCAGTCCTTTGACTAGTGAAAATGATGTGTTTCAAAAAGGCTGTGCATAGAGGAGAAACAATAATGTACTGTATATTGAAAATAATGTGTTTTTTTAACCTTAAACCACATAAATACATTTCATTACACCAAATGCACAAAATAATATTTTTTTTTTTGCAACATCATATGACCCTTTTAAAGCAGTTTGTACTCATAAATTGCTAGTAAATGTAACAAATAATTATAAAAGAATGGCAAGTAACACATTCATTTAAACATGAAATTCTTAAGTACACTGTAAAAAATAAGTGTAATTTTAACTGTAAAATTTTGTAAAAACGCTACGGAAAAAAACTGATAATAGGTTAACAGTAAGTTCCCGTACTATATACAGGGAAAAACTGTAAAAGATCTAACAAAGCATTTAATGTAAATTTACAGTAAAATTCTGTTAATTATACAGCTTTTAGAAGTAAAAAAAGAACAAATCAATGTATAATTTACAGTCTAAAACTGTAAACTGATATTCCCAGAATTCCCTGCGTGGCACTCCACATTTGAAAGTATTTTGTTTAAATAATCATGTTTTTAAATAGTTCTTGTTATCAGTTATGTACATTTGAGCTTTATGTTACATCTTCTGTTGCTTAATGAAAGTTTTTTGCATTATTTAAGTATCACGTGTGTTACCATGATGGTGTTTTGTGTTTCCATAAATGTGCACCTTCTATATGTTAATATATACTTCTGCTTGTGGTGAAGCTACTTGTGATGAGCTTTGATACTTCATGTGGCTTTCTCTTATACAGTACCATCTTTATTATTATGGTGGTTGTCAGTATTTTCAAGGTACAAAACAGATTTAATTTTGTGTGTTGTTGAATTTACTGGTTTATATTCACATTTTCTTGTTTGTAAATTACAGCTTTATATTGTAAAATTAACAGTTTTTGACATAAATGTGTTTACAGTTTTCTGTATTTTTACAAAATTATTCTGGCAACCACAGCTGCCAAAAAGTTTTTGTAAAAACAACAAGAAATTTTTTACAGTGTAGGATAACTGAAATAGTATTTTCTTGTAAAACGTACTGCAATATTTGTTTTATTTACAGCTTTGAATTATTATTATTATTATTATTACCGGGAATGTGAATATGGTAATAATTTTGTAGGACAATATATAGTGATGCTATTATTAACAAAAACATTTATTTTTGGTAGTTTAAAGCTGTAATGAAGTAAAATATAAATATTAGATGAAAAACATCTGACATTTTTTATAAATATGGCTTTGGCAAATAATTGAAATAAGTTACATTTTCTAAAACTGGAAAGGGTCCCACTTTATATTGGGTGGCCTTAACTACTATGTACTTACATAAAAAATAAGTACAATGTACTTATTGTGTTCATATTGTATTTTAAAACACTTTTGCTGCTATTGAGGTGGGATGGGGTAAGGTTAGGGAGAGGGTTGGCGGTATGGGTAAGTTTAAGGGTGGGTTAAGGTGTAAAGTATGGGTCAACAATGTAATTATAAATGTAATTACATAAATTAAATACAGATGTAATTACATGTAGTTTTTTTTTAATATAAGTACAATGTAAAAACATGTATGTACACAATAAGTACATTGTACTAAATTATTAATTAAAATGTAAGTACATAGTAGTTAAGGCCACTTAATATAAAGTGGGTCCAAGTAGACATATTAATATTAACTACTATAATAGTATATGAACAATAACACTGTATATCAAAATACCATGGTATTACCATCTGATACCATCACTGTGCCTTGTTTGGGACTCATTTTTGTGGATTTTTACTATTTATTTATTTATTTTAGTTTTTATTATTATTACCAGTAAATAACTTATTCACTAAATTTAAAAGTGAGGTCACCAGACGTAAATAAATATGACAACATTTCACAGTCCACTGCATATGTAAATGTCCTGCTAAAATCCAAGGCATGCCAGACATTGAGCTGCTCCACACTGAGGTGCAAAAGCAATGCCAAAATCCCAAAATAACGCTTCGGCAATGCAGAGATCTGGATGCTTTGTTCCTCCCTGTCACATGATGTTTCTCCTGCGGAGGGCTTGGCTTGAATCGCTCGGCTGTAATAGTATGGTTTAAAGCCAAAGAATTTACCTCTTCTCCCTCATCCCCTCCATTCCCACTCCGGTCCCTCATTCCAGCACACCCTCCAGCAGTCAAACATGAACGTCTTATTTAGTGCTAACATTGTATACTTAAACACCTGCCCATGCCTGAAGCTGTTATATACACACATATATTGTGTGTGGGAAAAAATAATGTTTTTGTCATTGTATATGTATTGTAATGCATTCTAGACACATGTTTAGGGTGTTTTCACTAATAGAGATGTGTTATTCGAGATAACATGCACCAATAGCCATGCGTTGCTGCTCTGAGACCCTCCTTGCACACTGTAGATGAGGAATTGCTGCACTCCAGACAGGCCAGATTTGCATGGAAGTGCTGACTCAGAGCTCTAGCTCTTTGCCGCTCTGATGTGCAGTGTGAAGAGGCTCGTAAGGCAGCTGTTTGATGCCTACGCTATGTTGTCGTTCTCTGTCTTCCTCTCAATGCATCATAGTCCTTGACTGGCCAGTCTCTTAATCGGTCTGACACTTCTGTGTGCCAGCTTTGGCAGAGGAAAGTAATGGACTCTCATTTGAGTTTTAAGTAAACCATTGTAACCATTGTAAACAAAAGCAAAAGGATACAGCATGTCTGCAGCTGTTTATGCGTATAAAGTGGACTAATACTGAATTAAATTCTGTTTCATTTAAAGTGAGTTCATCCAGAAATGAAAATTCTGTCATCATTTACTCATCTTCAACATTGAAAAACTTTGGAATCCATTCTTTCACTGTATGGACAAAGAAGAGACATATACATGTTTTTTTGTTTAACTTAAGAGAGTAAGTCATACTGGTTTTATTTAATTCATATTTCATTGCTTTTGTGAATTGTCACTTTAAATGCAGGGTTATTTTTATAAAATGGATGGATTTAATTTGGAACCCAATTTGGTTACTTTAAAAAGGATGTTTCAATTATATATATAATGGTGTCCAATATAAACTTTAATTGTATGGACAAAAATATTCACAGAGATATTTTACAAATATGAATTTATTTATTCAGCAGAACACAAAAGAATAAAAAAAATACTTCAACTGCTTTTGCTCATACAATGAATGTCAATGGGGGTATGAGACCACACTAGAACTCACTGACTTTCATTGTATGGACAAGAACATATTAAGACATTTTTTTTGTGTGTTTTACAGAAAAAAAAAAAACTATCCTATAGATCTGTGCTATACAAAACAGTTGACAGATCAGCTAGTGTCCTTTGACATTGCTGACCGGCTGTAATGCTGCATGCACAGATTATCACTTGGCCTTAGCCTGTGCTGCTTCCTGATTTATGTGCCTGAATACTTTGTGTGTGTATTTTTGGTGTATGCCCTTGAGCCTTGATGCATTGGAGCAGTAGACCATCCTATCAGAATGCTAGCACATGCACTGCTAAGCTGTGACACAAAGTGACCCAGAGATTCGACCCCAACATTTGATAAAAAGCAAATAATATGACATTTAAAAAAGTGACATTCAAAGCCCTTGTAAAATGACTATAAACACTAGCAGTAGTAGCATCTACTATGTACTACTAATCGCATGATATTTTAGTTTCAGTTAAAGAGGCGTGCATGGATCTGTTTTTTTCTCCTTTTTTTCTTTTTTTTTTGTAGTGTAGTGTAGTGTAGCAAAGGGATTTGTTGGTTTAGTGGTTTTGGTTTGGTTTCTCTTTCAGTAGACATGCATTTGCATTTTGCATCTTAGTCTCCAGTTCTCTAGGGTCACGGGAAGCTTTTGCTGGCCATGCAGCACGATGAGGCAGCTTTGAGTGACACAAAATGAGGAAATTCTGTGGTTTTAGTGATTTTTGTCTGTTGGTTATCTTGGCTGACCCCATTAACACGGCATCCTTAACCCTTATGTGTACCACTGTACTTGTTAGCCTCACACATTAAGTGCATGTCAGGCCACATTTCAGTCCGGTCTACCTCATGAGATTTCCAAATGACAAAAATACCCTCACACTTCAGTAACTATCACGCATGACCTAAACTTGATCAAGATATCACAAGCTTTCCGAATTGTAAATGGCAAGTATTTTAGATAATTACTCTTGCATGCTAAAAATGCTGCACCCCTGAGATGAATAGTTAGGCTGAATCGCTGTAATAGCTGCTTGGCTGTAAAACGGTGTACACAGTTAAGTTAGGGTTGCAAGATGGAAAATACAGACAATTGAACAGACATTTTAATAAATTGAAATCAGTCTCAGACAGGTGATAAGCATAATGGGTGGTTATCTGATACAAGATGTACATTGGTCCTGTTACCAAACTTTCTGTCTCCTGTCAAAGTGAATTAGTCTTTTTATTATCCTCCCAATCCCTGCATGCATTTAGTTTGAAACTAATTATCGTTCAGTTGTATCATTCAGTACTTTTGACAGTCCAAAATTGTTGTTATAAAAAAATATTAAGGACATATTCAGTCTAATTAGAAACTAGTATGTTTTACCCAATATGTTTTTTTTGTGATAAAACTGGTAATTGGGATTTTAATTGCATTTGGTTTGCACAATTTGTACAAACATTACTCTTGTCTTCAGTATTACATGATCCTTCAGAAATCTTTCTAATATTCTTTAAGCCCCGTTCGCACCAAGGAAAATATCTATAAAGATAACAATATTAGCGCATTAGTACACCAACGGATGATATCATCTGTTACTCTAAGCACACACCTGTCTGCTGCTTTAAATTCTCAAGCTCGTTATAGCAGGATGGATTCTGATTGGGTGTCAATGTTTGTTTACTGTATTTTATTCAAATGAATGCCGTTTTTCTGAGCATAAGAAACTTCTTTCAATTTGTAATTATTCCAAACTTTGACTGATAGTGTATGACTATAATAATAATAACAATATACAATAAACATAATAATAACAAAAGTAATGTTATAAATAAATAACTATATTTTGTAATGCTGTTAGTTTTGCAACATGCTACTTCATCAAATGCTGTTTTAATCTGTTGTAGGATAATTTTTTTTTTATTGTATGCTGCCTTACGAGGTAGCTCACTAGTTATTGAAACAGAAGTTAGTGGTTCTCCATCATCCTAGGTTTATCTATGCTCACAGGCATTGCAAGTGGCAGAGAGATCAAGCCCAGTCTTTTAGCATTATCTAATGGTGTTTTTACTGCTTTCACTCTTACCAAATGCCCCATTCTACATTCCAGGCCCAAACCAAAGGGGCTTTTGTGGGTGTGTTTGGCACTCAGGCAGTAGACTAGATTAAAGGCAATGTTGATGGCTGTCACATGTCAAATATATCAAGGTCAGAGATGAGTCCTCTCATTATGAATGCTGTCAACATGTATCTGGCCTGCTGTGGGGGGTTAGGAGGAAGGACATGGGTGCGAGGATATGCTTCATGGATGGGGGGGATGGTTCTTTTTAAAAAAGAGAGATGGGGGTTTTCACAATCATGACTCCATATATAATTCATGTTGTTGTAGGAAGCTGGTACCAGTTTGAATTGAATTCCAGTTATGCTTCTGGTTTGGTTGTTAAATAATTCTGTTCCGTAATACACAAAGAATCCAAACAAAGTGCGTTCTCGGAGGGCTTTGCGGTCGAGTCGGTATTTGCGTGTCGGCTGTTCAGTAGAGCTGAAAGAACATGGTTTGCCTCCCCCCACCTGTCTGTCATCAGTCGACGTGTTTTGCAACATCTTTCTTTGAGAGTCGATCCACTTTTTGAACTCTTGTGTGCATTTGTACTAGTCTTGTCGGAACTTGTTTGGATAAATGCATATTTTCGGGATACTTACGGTTTGAAGTCCTAGCGCTGACACCTTTCCTCTGTAGGTTATAATTAGTAATTGTTTCCAGCCTAAGGGATTGGCTATGGCCCAGAAAGTGTCTGCACTGGAGGACTGCAGAGATGTGTATATTTAGCCTTTTTTCGTCCCTTTCATTTATTCTTGCTGCTGAAAATGGGGTTTTGTGGCAGCTTTATACCGTGACTGCTTTCTTTCATTGTATAAAGTCTTCACATCACTCGATTTGGACTTTGAGTCAGAGTACCAGTTTTTTGATTCTCAACATGCATTTTGGTTTAACTGCACTTTTGTCTATGACTTGAGTCCTGTGTAGCCAGAATTTTGACTAAATGGCAAAACACTAGTCCACATTTCAGCTTATTCTGGCATTGAACCACCCACTTAAAGAAGTAAAGACCATATGACTGTATTGTAAAAAAGACCATTCACAGGTTTAGTTTTTCTTTTTACCAGAAATAGGTTATGGTATACTACAATAATATATATATATATATATATATATATATATATATATATATATTAGGGGTGTAATGGTTCACAAAATTCACGGTTCGGTTCGATACAATACACTGATGTCACGGTTCGGTTCGGTTCGGTACGTTTTAGATACAGCAAAATGTAAAAACATCTCAACTTTTCAGAATGCCGCAAGCGCACCATGGGTCATGTGACAAGAACTAACCAATCAGCTTCATCCTTTCCCGTAACAACGTTGAAAGCTCAGCCAAGATGAAGGAACAGCTGATCATAGTTGTATATGAATTGCAATTTTGAAATAAATTTAGTAGCAGAGCTACTGCAAGCGATTTTTAGAGCTGCAAATCCATTTATCCCTTGCTGAAATTTCCGCGTCTCATGGAGAGAGCACGTCATTGTTGCTTAGCAAAGACAGACGCCTCATGAGCGCTCCTGCCCGAGCGCTTTGGAAAGGAGGAGAAAGCGGCGCGACTAGCGTTTTCCACACGTTTTTAGGTACGATATGTAAACGGCCCCTAAGGCACTCGCTCACTCAGCACGCGCTGAAGGCTCGTTGCAAAATGTCTAATGCATTTAACAGACCAGAAATAGAAGATCCTCCAATAACCAACAGGTCTGGTGTTTGGGTGCACTTTGGATTCCCTGTAAACTATAATGGTGTACCAGTGTCTAAATGCTGCGGGGATAGTTTGTTGTGTGTATGTTTCTCCCTTTTTTCGTCTTTTCCCAGATACTGACACAATAAGGTGATGTTGGCGTAAATGAGTTGACATGTTTCAAGTATTCCCGCTGGTGTTTTTTTTTTTTTTTTTTTTTTATTCCCGCTGGTGTACCCTATTGTCATGTAGCAGATGCGACATACCGTTGTTTTTTTATCCACCACTCTCTTGCCATCACCATTATAGCTTACAGGGAATCCAAGGTGCACCTAAACACCAGACCTGTTGGTTATTGGAGGATCTTGTATTTCTGGTCTGTTAAACGCATTGGCCATTTTGCAACGAGCCTTAAGCGTGTACTGAGTGAGCGAGCACCTGACTGAGTAGCCTAACATAAACATATAACTATAAGTTGGTGTTTTTTTCTTCTTCGGGAGTGTCAGGGGCGTTGCCTGTTACGTCGTTTGGGTTATTGGGCTACCTTGTTGAACGCATATCATTATATTTCTCTCTCTTTTTTTTTTTTTCAAATATAATTAATTAGTCCAACGAACCGTTCGGTATACATAATGCGTACCGCGTACCGAACCGAAAGCCTCGTACCGAACGGTTCAATATGAATACACGTATTGTTACACCCCTAATATATATAATATATATATATATATATATATATATATATATATATATATATATATATATATATATATATATATAGTGCTGTCAATCAAATAAATTTTCTTCCTGAAATTAATCGCGATCATTCCCACCTAACATTAAAGTTTTTAAATATATGCCTACTTTTATGTTACAATAACTTAACATTCAATCTTCAAATTAATGTCGAAAGCACATAAAGATAGTTAGACCTATCTGTTTATTGGGTTCTTTTTGTATGACTAAAGCCAAGTATTGCTGTCACCAATACTACTGGTGTCTCAAGGAGATTCTTCAAATTTTCCCTAATATTTAACAATTGACTATATGTAATGTTGACTATACTTACATATAGTATAATTGATAGCTATTATTTAGCATTTCCTAAAAAAAGAAAGAAAAAAAACCCACAATTAAAATATTTTAACACCGTTAATCCACTAGCCATGCCCCCATACTTGTATGTCATCTAACGTTTCATACAGTTGACTGGTGACAAATATGATGAAGGGCAACAACATAAATTCAGTTATGCCCTAAAATTCAAGATATTGTGGCAAAAATGCTCCTGTATGAGTTTTTGTCTCATTTATAAAATATGATAATCGATATCACATGAGCAGCAGGAGCAATATCACATGAGTGCATTGTTCCGAATATAACAAGTGCAAATGTGATTTTATACAAAAGTTCAGTAAATAAGTAGTAAATATTGTGTTATATTTCAAAGCCAATATTGTCTGATCTTGCTCAGTCTTGCAGACAAAAATATTACATAAAACAAAAATATTCCATGTGAAAGTTTTAAATACTTTCACACTGCCGACATGTTTGCTGCATTAGTACGTGCTTCTATTTGATCGCGTCAGTCATAGTTCGGTACATATTATTCGGCCTTTTCGGTTAATCGGTTTGCCGAACATTCAGAGCATCCCTAGAAAATGTTCTTTTGGTAGTCATGCTGGTTAAGAACAAAATGAGGGTGAGTAAATGTATTACAAATTTCATTTTTAAGTGAACTATCCCTTTAACCTCATGTGAAAAATACAGTGAGTAGCACTTGTGTATGGATCATATTACAAATTGCCGGTTACTTATAGGATTGGATGTTTGCTTTAAATGGGAAAGTACGTTTGACAGACTGTGTCTAGCCCAAATAAAAATTTCACAGTGGCATGTTCCAGCGAAGTTGATAAGCGATTAAAATAATAATGATTACGATGACAGTGATGATAATTTGAACATATTACATGGGTGGTGAAGTTTCCACAGTTCCGACTGCCTCAGGGGCTTTCAGTCAGTCGTGGTAGGAAACGTCCAGCAAGATTTCATTCACTCCTCTGTTCTGAGAGAATGCAGTAGGATAGAGTTACATCTACCATGACATATTTTGCCACAGGGAGGTGACTCGGTGGTATTATGTTGACTGAAAATCTAATGCTGGTATTTTTACATCCCTGCCGATTGAGCGTTAGAGCAGGCAGTCTGTAGAAAGCTTTCACAGCTCTTGTGTCAGTGTCATGTTGTTGGACGACGGTGTAATCTTCTCTGGGGGATATGACCACTCTGCTTTTCTGCTCTGAGAAATGGCAAAGCTACTTTTTATCATACCTTGAGCCTCACGTGAAACAATTTAATACACTACCCTTATTTCTTTGACACATCCAACATCTTTGTAGCTCTACTGTTGTATAAGTCTCGGGTTAAAGTAATAGTTTAACCGTGAATGAAAATTCTGTCATTATTTACTCATGATGACTTTCTTTCTTCTGTAGAGCGCAGATATTTATAGCTAAATGTCCCTGATACTTTTTCCATTCAGTGAAAGTGAATGGCAACAAAAAAAGTTTTTTGGTTTCAGAAGACTTGGACCGAGATGCTTTATGATGTTGTTGTTGATTTTTTTTTCTTTTTAATAAAACTGAAATCTCAATGTGTTTTATGCATGGTTTTATTAAATAAAATATATGTGCTGCATGTTCCAGAGTGAAAAGCGGAACTGTGTTCTTTTACATGTGAGCAGTGTTTTAAGCATACTTAAGCATAAAAGAAAAATCGATAATATTAGCCCATACAATGCATTTTTGGCTATTGCTAAAAATACACTTCAGCGATTTAAGTCTGGTTTTGGAATTAAATTTTTTATTACATTTTTAGAGATTGACAGATTATAGAAATTATTCTAAAGATCACCTTTTGTGTTCCACAGAAGAAAAAAGTCCTGCAGGTTTGGAATTACATGAAGAAAATAGTTTAATTTTAGCCTGAACTAACCTGCTCTTTATTTTCTCACTTGAGACTTTAGCATTGATGTTAATGACAAAATCAGCAGGTTAGCACATCTGTTTCTTTCGGTTTCTTTTCTCTCTTTTTTTTTTAATGATTGACACCCTCTCTGGTGTCTGTCTGTCCTTTCACTCCCCATTGGGCCTCATGGTGTTCTTTTAAAGGTGATTGGTTACTTCCTGTATTTGAATTGCATCTTATCTAACCTTGATGCAGTAGTTGGAAAAAGTAGGGGATTGCTGTGCTGGATCATTTTACATAATGGCTGATTCGAATGCCAGATCACAGAGCTGAAATAACAAGGAACACAGTAAAGCATCAAACATGTTTTTGACGTGTTTAGCATCACATTTCATCTCTGTCTTTTGCGTGCAGAGTTTCGTTTATGTCATTTGTCACATAGCCTTCCTGCATTCAGTGAATTTTTGAAATAGCTGCATGTGCTAAACGGGCCATGTGTTTTGCACTCTTGCCACATTAATGCATTTATAGCATGGAGCTTCATTTTTGGGCATGTCTGATGGTGGATTCTTTTCCTATCCTATCTGTTTGCATTTTTCTCTTGTTGAACATTTGCACGGGATCCAGGAAACATCCAAGATCTTATGGCTTTGTTTGTTCTTCCTCTGGCTTCATTGTATTTTGAGAATATCCGGTTTGTGTTTTGCAGAGGTGTAGACAAACAAAGTTTTTGTCTTGTCTGACACAAGCCATGCCAACAAGCTTCAATAGCAATAGGGGATGCTTTAGGGGGTGGTCTATATTGCTTTGGGAATTTGGGTGCATAGGTGCTCACTCTAGCATTAAACACAATTTATTGCCCCATTGCATGTTTATGCAGTATGAAAGTGATTCCTGGGCATGTTTATGTACGTTTGGTATTTATTAATGATTTAATGCTTTCTCCTGTCCTGTCCTCATGGAGGGTTTCATATATCACCCCCCACTAACTACATGCTATTATGAGCCATGACTTTGCCTTAGGGATTGAAAGCACCCATGATATTTTCTAATTCATTTGATTTCCTGCCAGCTTGTTTAATAACAGGGGCTGCCATCACATCTATTAAGGGAACCCCTGTTCAGGACCCCTTAATTTTGTGAATGTAATTTATTCAGTCTGTTGGGACTCGTCTTATTTATGGCCGTTATTAGCAGTAGCAGTTCTGAGGCCCTGGGACTTTCAGATTAAGACAGATATTAAGGAATTGCAGGTAAATAACAAAAAAAAAACATACAATATAGTTTTATTATTAATAAATATTTTTTATTAGACAAAGAAATTAACTTTTTATTATATATATTTTTTGAAAATTCTGTTTTCTTTTTTATTTCGATACATTTCACGATAATGTAGTTATTTTGAATTATTTTGGTCATGATGAACTGTAGTGAAAATCTGATATTATTGTAGCACATACATTTTTTATATTGTAATCTAAAATGTATATGTGTGTGTGTTTGTGTGTGAATGTATATATATGTGTGTGTGTGTGTGTGTATATATATATATATATATATATTAGAGGTCGACCGATATATCGGGCCGGTATTTATCATTTTTTTATATATCGGCATCGGCCGATATCCGTGTTTTGTAGCGCCGATTTAAAGTCAGGCATGTTGGTGGGCAGCCCCGTGTTATTGGCGCGGTGGAAAGTGCTGCTGCTGCCACTGCATGTGAAGCACCCCAAGACAAAACATTTGGAAGATTCAACAACAGACCTGGGAGATAAAGGTAGTCAGAGAATTTCACTCTCTAAATGGGGTGGAGAAGTTGGCAGCTCTTACAAACACTGCAGCGTGATTGAGGGCCCTGTTACTCCGTCCCGCTCACAGATAGCAGTGTGCTTGGAGAGACAGCTGTCCTGGAGCTGCCCAGAACGGTGAATGACATTTGTTCGGAAGCATGGTATGATGCAGATAATAACCATTTTTCCTTTGTTTAATAACTCATTTGTATTTAGGGATGTCAATATTCAATAATTTCCATGATCGATCGTCTTTGAAATTAACGATCAATTAATATGCTGCAAATGCGTCTGCAGCAGTATAATTATTATGTGCAAAAGCCACTTGGAAAAAAAACGTTCTCATCCGAATTAAAGGGGTTTTAGTCTGAATAAAATGCTAGTAGCAGGATTGTAAAATGAATAGATGTGATTATGATCATTTGATAAAATAAAGAGAGCGCGCCATACGTTGGAGATCATTTACCCTTGTTGACTGTTTCCCGTCAAGGAGACCGCTGAATGCGCTTCTTTAAAGGGGGGGGGTGAAATGCTCGTTTTCACTCAATATCCTGTTAATCTTGAGTACCCATAGAGTAGTACTGCATCCTTCATAACTCCAAAAAGTCTTTAGTTTTATTATATTCATAAGAGAAAGATAGTCTGTACCGATTTTTCCCGGAAAAACACGAGTGGCTGGAGGCTGACATGTGGGCGGAGCTAAAGAATCACAAGCGCGAGTAGGCTTTTGCGTTGAGAGCGTTTGGAAGCTGTGACATTACCGTGAGGGAAAAAACATCCAAAACAAAACAATGGCTAACAGTCAGATTCAGTGTATATTTATGATCCAGAATCAGATCCAGAGGCTGAAATTTAACAAGAGCAGCATCAGCAACGACGTCTCTATGTGGTATGTACTGAAACTGTATATATTTGCTTAGCGGTTTTGGAAAATGACTAAGTTCCACTTTATGTCATCTTTTTTTTTTTAAGCTGTACATGTGGAAAGTGCAGTTTGATGACAACATCACATGTTGTTTACTTGATGTGCTTACGCGCCGATAGCTAAGTTAACAACACAGAGATATTTGAAGCCGTTTTACTCACCGCCTGCGGTTCCAACACACGATCGTGACCCTTTTTCATTGGAACTGCATTATCCTTAAGAAATAAACGATATGCAAATCCGGCGTCAAACTGGGCCTTGTTTGTAAAACAAGCATCTTCGAAATGCAGGGAACAAACAAAAACACTTGCACAACTCCGTTGATGCTCTGTAAAAATAAACTCCATCCACTGGTCCCTTAATGCTGTTTTTTTTTGGTAATCTGTGCAGGGTTGTCTTGCCCTGGCAACCAAAAACACACTTAAAATTGTGACATTTCGCTCTCGCTCTGATCAGTGAATGTCTGTGCTCTCAGTGCTCTGCTATACGGGAGCGCGCGCTCTTCCGGGAGAAGTGCCCTCAGGACCCATATAAGGAAATTCCGCTCCATCTAACGTCACACAGAGCCATACTCGAAAAAAACTTTCCGAAACTTGTGACAAACCGGAAGGAGTATTTTTGGAACAGAAATACTCCTTCAAACGTACAACTTAATTTTTGAAACTTTGTCCATGTTTAGCATGGGAAATCCAACTCTTTAACAGTGTAAAAAACTCCAGTATGCATGAAATAGCATTTCATCCCCCCTTTAAATGATTTTAGCAAATGGCTGCAATATAACAAAGAGTGAAAAATGTAAGGGGGTCTGAATACCTTCCGTACCCACTGTATATAGAAATATCACCATCAAAATGTAAAGATATTTGTAAAGATTGGGCTTCACAAAACCTAATTATTTGTTAAAAATAATATATATATATGTGTGTGTTGTGTGTGTGTGTGTGTTTTAGAGGGTTACAAAAAGTGTCCTCTGTGTTCATATTGGATTTAAATATTGAAACATTATTCACATGACAGTAGTGGAAGGCCATCCTCAGGTCTTTTAGCTCCAGGAGCTGGGACGTGTTCTTCTGGAAGCGGCATTTTTGCATCGTTACCTCACTGTGGCCGTAAATAATCTCTCTTATGGCTTCCAGATGTCCCCTTGCCAGAGGAGTGGATATGGGAACACATACTCAAGGCCTAGTATTCCTCTCTGCATCCTCCTTTGCACACACGCCTGTCCCCAAATTCCAGCAGGAAGGGCAAATTTACACAAGCACACACAGATTCGCACAAGCACCGTGTCACGCACACCCTTAACCAGTCTGGTAGGAGACACAAAGACGGGACGTGTTTTTCCAGTCCCACAATGCCAATGAGTTTAGTCTTAAACCTCTGTATTTGTACTTTGCATAAATGTTGTCCCTTTGTACCAGGGTTAATATCATATCAACTAAAATTTAAACTACAATTTTCACTACTTAAATATAATAAACATTAACTGGAAAAATATTAGTGTGTGTGTGTATGTATATGTTATTTAAAAAAAATGTCTTAAATTTATAAAAACTATATAGACATAAAAGAATAATAATAAAAATGGAATTAAAAGTAAAATCTTATTAATAAAAACAAGCACAAAATGATTCTGAAAGGTGGTTTGTATAACCTTTCTAATACTAGCTATTCTTTGAAAGGATCATAAACAGCCATACAGTGAACAATGTGGCGGAGAAGTTTACATTTACAAACACTGCAGATTACCTGACTCTCATTTGTCATGGCAACCGTTGCTATGTTTGGCATGCCCGTGTTGTTTTATTAGGTTTTCAGGTGAGTGATACTGTATAGCTATTGTTCTGCTGCCAAACTTAAACAAGAGAAGCGTCACTAAAGCTAATATTGTTAACCCACTGATCCTTGGATGCTTAGGGCGGAGCTGGCTTCATGATAGTCACATGGATGGGCCTCCCGCTCAGTCTGTTTATTTGTTTTTACCCCTCTAAAGAGCCTTGCAGGTCCCATTATGATGTGGTTACTGGCGATTCATTCTTGTGGAGTGTTTTATTCAGTGGTTGTTTTGTTGTCTGTGGAACAGAGGAGTCTTTTAGGACTCTGGTGGTTGATGGTTATGAGTGTTATGCCTGATTGTATGCAGTCAGTGGTGTGTATGACGTAACGCATGACTCCCACTGCAGTGGCACACTTATTCTAACATGCTTACTTGTGTCTAAGCTGTTGAAAGTTTCTTAGAGGTCAAGTGTGGCTGATTCTATCCAGGGATGTCTGAGGTTATTTTTACTCTGTCTCAGTGGCAAGGCTGGGCGGAACGAATTTGATACATCCAGTTAGAATTTAACATCTAAATTATGTTTTTTTTTTTCTCTCTCCATAATGTGAGGCTGTTTTTGAAACTGATGCCAGACTTACCATTATCTTCAGGTTTGTATCTCAACCCTCTACATTGCGAGTAAATCACTCACATATGCGACTAAATCTTCACTCTGGCGAGTAAATTGTCTAATATTAGCCAATGGCTTATAATTTCTCCGATTTTACTCGCCAGTGTGTGAGTTGGAGTCTAAGTATAAATTTAGCACACAAATATTTTCACTCGCCGAACGCTCTCTGACTGAGCGCTATGGAGTTTCACTCTCCTTCAACTGATCTGTGATATTTTTCAGTTCATCTGAATGGATGCAAAAGCGCACCTATTTGACTTACCGTAAACTCTAGTGTGGAGGCGCACACCCTGTTTTGATTTCAGCAAATCAGTTAGAGCGAAGGCCCACAACCTGATTAATATTCATGAATCCAGCAGTTTATTAATTCTTAGTGCTTATTATAGTGCTCTTATTAGTATAATTCATATCATTATTATCTTATAAGTATTTTTGTTATTTTTCCCCCAATTGTTTTCCCAATAACACTGAATGACCAAAAAGCACCACCACCAGTCATTTCAGTTAAAACGACTAATGCATTAATACATGGTTATCAAGTTTTAATTCTAAGTCCTATGATTAAATAATATTTGATTATCATATTATAATGCTTGACTGACTGTTAAGAGTGTAATTTTTTTTTTTTAAAGTTTACACATTTTTCATGTTTGTAAAATGGCAAAATTGTAAAATATCTGAAAGTACAATCTACACACATATATATATGTATATACAATATATATGTTTATACAATATATATATAATATACAAAACACACACACCAACACACACACACACACAACACACATTGGCGATTCAATTGCCAAGGTGTCCGCTGAAAGGTTGCATCTATCAAGTTTCAAAAAAATAAGTGGTAGAGCATTGCGTTAGCAGCGCAAGGTTCAGGGTTCGATTCCCAGGGAACACACGTTAGGTAAAAAATGTTAGCCTGAATGCACTGTAAGTCGCTTTGGATAAAAGCATCTGCTAAATGCATACATTTTTTTTAAATTTAAATAGGCTTTGGCAAATGTTTATTTAATGTTTATTTAAATAAGATTAATATATCAAAATAATCAAATCTTATTGCAATTTTTTACTTACAAATTTTAAGTTTCATGTTTAATTTAATTATTTCATAATATATATATATATATATATATATATGTGTGTGTGTGTGTATACATACATACATACGTTTCATATTTCCAGCAAAAATATGTAAGTATAAACATATTATGTATAATAGTATAAGTAATAATTAAAATATACTGTTTAAATAATTAATAAATGTTATTATTTATTTATGTTTAAGTTAGCTGGAAATGTAGAATTTTTTCTTATTAAATGATATATACACGCAGTTGTGATATAAACCATCTTTATAAAAATTGCTCCTAGCATGATATAATGCTTTGGGTCATACTACCTATCCCTTGTTCAATAGTGTTTACACATTGCTGGTATTATAAGCATGTTTTAGCTGTCAGCAGGGTCTGTGGTAGAGTAGCGTGTCTGTGATATGTGACTGTGGCCACTGTTAGATTAGCAGTGGGTCAGTGCTTAAGTGTAATGTGGAGCAGTGCTGATGAGACGTAATGACCTGCTGGTAATGAATGTCTGCTGGGACTAAAATGCCTTGGAGACACCAATTGTACCTTGCTGAACTACCCACTTATTTGCTCTGAAAGACAGATGCTGGAACGTCGACAGATAATGACCCCTTAAATAGAATCAGAATATTGTGTGGGAAACATATTATTTATTCTTAGTTTATATTATTAGATAGAAAAAATAAGGAAGTTTTATTAGACGTAATTATAGAAGAAATGTAGACACTTAAACCACATAAAATGCACACATGTCAGTGCTTCATATAAAAAATCTAACTGACTTTAATTAAAGTTACAGCTAAAATGCATTTTAGTTGGTAAAACATATATAAACAATAGTTTTATATTCTGACACCTATGTCACTTTTAGAATTTCTCTCTTCTGCACAATCCAATATTGCTATAGCAACAGAGCCGCCCCACCCTGTTTGCTTGATGCTGATTGGATGAGAGTTTTATAGTCGAAACTGTGTGTGCAGCAGTGGCAGTGGGAAAGATTGTGCATCAGAACACCTCAGTTAATGTGTACAGGAGCCATTAGATGAGGCTGAGCTGTGGAAAAAGATGGTCTAGGAAGGTCATGCCAGTGCAAAAGCTTCATAGACTGATGGCAGGTGTGGGTGGCGTGTTTTGTACTTTTGTTGAGGATAAAACACGGCAGACTTTTTATCCTTATCACACTGCGTTTGAGATCATCTCCTCCCTCTGTTCCCATGTTTCCCACCCTGGGAATAACAAGCACAACACTGCTGCAGTAGAAGAATTTCATTATTTTGTGTAGTATTTATAACAAATTGTTTAAAATATTAGTTAATTGTGACAGAAAACATTCGTTTTTAATAAATAAAACAAAATGTTAATTTATGAAACTGTGTTAAAAATGTTGGGGTCAGAATTTTTTTTTGAAAAAAAGTATTTTCATCAAAGTGCTGTTTATTATTATTATTTTAAAAGTGTAACTGTGAATATTCATTATAATTTAAAATAAATGTTTCTATTTTTATTAAATGGTTGGCAAAGCTAAATTTTCAGCAGCCATACTCAAGTCTTCACTGTCATGAATGCTCATTTGGCAATCAAGAAACATTTCCCGC
>NW_020526044.1:7500-10000 GCF_003368295.1 Carassius auratus
TGTTAGGGCCTCGGCCCAGGGGTAGAGCTGAAGGCTTGGAATCAGGAAAGATTCCGTTAAAGGGATACAGCTAAGAACTTAGCATTTTCTACCAAGTCTTCCCTGTCATGCAGGGGCTAGCGCTAGCTTACGCATTAGCTTGCTGAAGGAGCTGTCTCAACAGTTCTCTAGTAGCAACACCCTGTTTAGATGGGTATCAGAGTAGTGCCCTGCACAAGCCTCAAATCTAGGCCAAGCCCGACCCGTGTCCGACAGCTCATCAGAATTATCAGCACGAGTCCGACACGAGCCCGTGTTTTTATTTATATATTTATTTTATTACACAGCAGAAGCCTGCCCTATTGCAGCAATTAAAATAGATGCGTTTTGTGTAGATGGCTGCCTTTTTTCCTTTTTTTTTTCTCGGAAAGAGAGATGAATGAGAGCGGAGCTTTTTCATAAAAAAAACGCTCACAGTGCTCGCAGATTGCCTCCTCAAAGACATCACGTGCTATTCACCCAAACAAATTACGCAAAGATCGCGTGTGTCATCGGCTGTCAAATAACGCCACACGGATGCACACATTGTCTAAACGCTTGCTAGTAGTTGCATGAGAAAGATCGCTCTTACCGGTTCTTTCAGATGCATGCTTCAAACAGAACAGATCAGTGAATACGAAGAAGTGAATGACGTGTTCTCCCGGTGCCTGTTTATAGTCGCGCCGTCAGAGGCTGTAGCCCGCCAACAAGTTAGTGTTTTTTCAATGTATGCTTCAGACAAGGCTCACGACGAGGTGTTCCCCATAGTTCGGATTTCCCTTGAAAGCAAACTTGCAAATGCAACATTTCTCATTTTTATTTAAATTATACTAAAATAAATAAAATAATAAAACTAGAAAGACATTAAAAAAATATAGCAAATATAAAAATTTAAATATTAAATATATATATATATACACTACTGGACAAACGTTTGGGATCAAAATGATTTTTTTAATGTTTTTACAGGAGTTTCTTCTGCTCATCAGGGCAACATTTGATCAAAAATACAGGAAAAAATTTATATTGTGAAATATTATTATTATGATGTAAAATAAAGATTTTTTAAAACAAATAAACTAATGTATTTCTGTGATGCTCCGCTGTATTTTCAGCATCATTCCTCCAGTCTTCAGTGTCACATGATCTTCAGAAATCAGAATAATATGAGGATTTATGATCAGTGCTGAATCTGCTGTACTTTTTCCAGGATTCTTTGATGAAAAAAAAAAAAAGACAAGCATTTATTTAAAATAGAAATCTTTTCTAACAATATACACTACTGTTTGGGGTCAGTAATTTTTATTCTTTCTTTCTTTCTTTTTTTTTATTCAGCAAGGATGTGTTAAACTTGAGTGATAGCAAAGATTTATATTGTTAGAAAATATTTTTGTTTTGAAGAAATAATGTTTTTTTTTAAATTTTATTCATCAAAGAATTCTGAAAAAAGTTTTGGCAGCAAAAACATTGATGATTCTAATAATAAATCATCATATTATAATGATTTCTGAAATAAATGATATTTTAAAGGATATTAAAATAAAAAGCCTTATTTTATATTGTAATAAAATTTTGCAAGATTACAGTTTTTTTTTTTATGCAGCCTTGAGACTTCTTTAAAAAACATTAGAAGTCTCACTGATCCCAAACCTTGGAACAGTAGTTTGAACAATAGTTATCTCAATTACACCAAAATAACACGGTTGTGAATAATGTAAAAAGTTGATTATTGAGTGTAAAAAACAAACATCTTAATTTCGTCATGATTTTAAGACACAGTTTTTCTAAATGAAACACAATTCAATCAAAACAGGGCAATTAAGATGATAACAGACAACAGATTACAGGATAATCTAGGTATTTTTACTGAAAAAACCCTGCTGAAGCAAATGATGCAGCACATATAGATATGCTTTGTAAATAAACTGGTTTTAGATGTGGCTCTGGCTCGTGATATTAAAGCAGAGCATTTAAAAACCACCATAAATGTCTGAATTCATCATCAGCAAGTTCATATCAAAGTTAATGAAAAGCATATAGAGATAAATCATGGTGAATATTTAGCCCTTCAGTTTTATAATTTATGAAAGCACATCTTTCCAAATCATCTCTGCATCCTCTGTTTCTCTCGACGTAAATGATTTCTACTGGATTTAAGGTCATTAGAGTGTTTGTTGCTTATAATCATCTCTGTTCTGATCACAATCATGAACACCAAGATTAACCCTAGCTTGCATGAAGGGGTCAAATTGACCTGGCATGCAAAACATTTAACAATAAAAGAAGAGAAAATGAGACTAACAGATCTCGTTCTTGTAGAGAATGTCCTGCACAAAAATGCTACTTTGGACCATTGACAACCTGCTGATTTCCAGTTTAACACGAGAGCAAGTAAAAGCAGCAGATTTCAGCGATCGCAGCTGTGACAGACGCTCCTCGTTGGAATCAGCAAGGAATGACGCTCTCAGAGGAGTTCACCGTC
>NW_020526044.1:15000-22653 GCF_003368295.1 Carassius auratus
ACGTCGCCATTGTTATAGTTGTGAATGCAAAGGTTATTATCGTAACCCAAGACGCAAAGTTCGAAAAATTGTTATAAAAAGATTTTTATGAATTGATATGAAAATTTAAATTAAATCCAACATTATTTGAAAAACAACACTCTGTCCAAGATTGACTGTCAATGTATTTATTGTGCATCAAGTGAAAAAAAGAGTTTCTGTCATTATCGGTATTTGCACTGATTTCGCTGTTCTCATAGAATTCGAACGACTGTTATTACAGTAATTATTATTTTGTTTCCTCAATGAAAGTAAGCATAAAATAAGTCTTCTGGAGTCAAAACAATTATTGTTATTCAACGAAAATATATCTTCTGCTTTCAAATCTCATCGCAACGCCAAGGTCATGGGTTCGATTCCCAGGGAATGCATGAACGGATGAAAAATCTAAATGTGTATCTCGAATGCAATGTGAGTGTTTTTGGATAGTGACCCTGCGACATCACGAGTGATTCTCCTCTCAGCTTCCACGGCTCCTGACGTCAGCGCTGAGGCCTGGAACTCTGTGATGCATTTGGTAAACATTTCTTTAGAAACCACAGCGATCAGAATGTGGCCACAGAAACTGCCAAAATTAATACAAGGTTAATGACTCGGTTTGGCAGCATCCTGCGAGCGATTGATTGAAAGTGGAGTCCTCTGGTGTGCTTTAACATTTAATGCAAACCATCCCTGTTTACTGAGAGGAACAGAATGAGATCTGAAATCACTCTGGAAATCAGTTTGATGTGAACTGATCTTCTGTCCCGTTTTCACACGTCATCGTTTTGTTCAGCGTGCATCATAAAGCAGGCTGAACCGAGTCAAACATTCTCTCGTATCGGCTTTTAGGAAGGAAAAGTGACGTCTAGAGCGAGAGTTGTTCATCAACATCAGGACGGCCCCACCTCAAACATCTGGAGCTGATCTACAGGGAGCACTTACATTATGTTATAACTTTGCCTGAACAGAGTCAAGAAAGAGATTTCAGCCCCTAAACACACAAAAACAGGATTATTCACAAAGAGTTATCACACAAATCCTTCAAATCACACTCATTAGTGGAGTTCGTCAACCAGCTCCAGTCCAGCTTCACTCTCACTGTTACTGATAGTTAGTGTTAGTGATATTAGTGATATATATGGTTGCATTTGACTAAAGCTTAATGAATTTGCACATACAGGGTATAACTTCCCCAAAAAACTTTGATAATTTTTGTACTTTTGGAGGATTGTTTTCCCCATCTTGTAACACTTGTGGTGCTCCCGGTAAAAACTTCTGGCCTGCAACTTGTTTTCTTTTAATTAGCACAGGTTTTGTTTTTGGAACTCGCTGATCAGAAGTGATGTGTTTTTGAGTGAACATTTCACAAATGATGCTTTGTCTCCCAAAAACTGAGATGCACAAGCTCTGATCGGTAAAACTCATGATCAATCATTTCCTAAAGAAACACAAAACCTGCGCTAACTGAAATAAAAAAGACAAACCCAAAAAAGACAACTACAAATATGGTGATAACATCACATAATGAGAGATCTAAACGATCGGTCATTTTGATCAGAAAACCCCAAATTCAGCACGGTTAAATCTGGAGAACAGAACTGTTTTTCTCTCTAATGCGTCACATATAATTCGATGGTAAACTGGTACAGGGTGATATCAGAGAGCATGATGGGTTATTTGTGTAATGACACATTGCATGTTATTTTGAAGACGAGGTGTCACACAGCGCATATTACGCCTCATTTTTACAGCTCTCATGTTTGTGGTTCTGTCTCAGAGCGGGCAGGACTTTGAGGTTACACATTCTGGCATCTTTCTCTCTCGCTGCACTCAATCTCTCGTGTTTTTCTATTCCTCCACCCCAGTCCCTTTCTCTCTGGGCCCTTTTCCAAATGTTAACACTTTGTAGGTTTCCAGCGCTACAGCTTAAACCCCAAAACTCTCACTCTCTCTTGGCGCCGGTGATATGCAATCTCTTTACAGCAACGCTGCCGGAAAAGTTGGTTTGGATGAAGCCAATTTCGTGTCCTCTTTGAGTCCAGTGAGGGCCACAGACGCCGTGAACGCGGGACCCTGAATACGCTTCTCCAAACCGCATGAGATGAGGAGGGAAAATACCAAACATGTCAATGTATTCATCTGAAGCTTAAGTCTCGCACTAAACTCCCAACTCTCTGAAATCACGAGTTCCTGTAAATCAGTCAGATTACATGGTTCTGCTCTGAAATCTGACATATTTGGGACCTGTCCATTTGTCTTGCCTCATCTGGACGACAGAACGTCTTAGGGAATATTTGGTCCGGTTTGATGCCAGATTTCCACAGTTGCACATTTAACTGCTAACCTAATAATTATTTTCTTTTTACATCCAATTGATTCATTAAAATTTGGTCGACTAAGCCTCTTTAAGTAAGTTGACTGGTATGAACGCAATGCATTGGATAAAGGTTATGCCCAAAAAATTGGTGTGACAAATTGTAAATAGATATTTCATGATAACCTTGCTTCAGATCTCTTTAGGATCATCTGTGGCAGACAAACACAAGTTCTGTGTGTGTACAGTTAAGGTATCAAATCCAATGGGACAAGCATGAAAACTGGTTCTTTCCAAGTCGTTATCTGGCGAGAGTTGCTGTAGAACTCGTGTTGATGATGCAAACATATCGCGTTTCAGAGCCAAATCATACTATAATAAATAATACAATGTGAAAAGACCTGTGAGGGAAAGCTGAGCCAAAGATTCTTACAGAGGGAGAACAGCTCGTCCTAAACGAACAGCGCGAGCGTGTGTGTGGTTAGTTTCTGGCTGGCTTCAGTGTCGCTGGCGAACGTTAGTGTAATCTCTGCTTCACTCCTGGGAAACTCATCGCTGATGCTGCTGATGGCGAAGAGAAGAGGGAAATTCCATCCCTTTCTCTCTCTCTCTGACCTTTCGCTTGCATTCCTCACAAATATCACTTCAGCCATGTTTCATCACTGACTGCAGGGCCCGAATCCCAGCACATGAATCTGTCCAGGGAGCCCTTTACAAACAGAGCACGGGGCCAAAAACAGCGCCGCTCGTCGTGGCTCAGATTGTTTGAATTAGTGTGTTTGCGTCCGCTTTCGCTCGCCGAGCCCCGAGGATGCAGCTCGGCCGAGACCTGGGCCAAAGTGATGTCACACCAGCATGCCTGCAGTGGTCTCCTGATGACATCACAGGGTGACATCATCAGCGCAAGACGGGCGTGGTCTGCTGGAAGAGGTGTGGGCCGCTCGTGACACTTGCAACACTGCAAGCAACTCTTAAAGAGAGGAATTGAGTTAAGAGACATGAAAGGACATGTTTAATAAAGCAAGCCGAGGATTTTATACCAATAACAAAATTTAGTCAAGGTTTCTCAGAATTGTTTTTGACGTCACCGTTCCGGATAGTTACCACCGAAGAATTTGGCCAATCAGCATTTTTGTGACATCTTCTTCTCATCCTCAGTGATTAGACTTTTACAGAGCGATCGGTCACATATAATCTATCACAGAACATCTGGTTTCCCATGAGATGACAACTTACTTGTTCTGAAATATATACTGTCAATTTAATGTCAATTTCACAATATTTATGATACATTAAAGGCCTGTTAACTCCCTGTAAAGTTCCCTTACTCTACACACTGAAAAACTGTAATGATATCTTTACATACAATTTTGGGATTTTAAAACGCATCTGACCTTCCTTTAGCACAAACAGTAAATCATGGCAAAGGTCATGGGTTCGATTCCTAGGGAAAGCAAGAACTGATCAAATTTAAATGTGTACCTTGAAGGCAATGCAAGTCCCCTTTGAATAAAAGCGTCTGCCAAGTGCATAAATGTAAAATGACATTCCCAGAATTCCCTGTGTGACACTTTTGATGGGTTTTCACTGGAATAATGGTTTCTTCTTAGATTTTTTTGATCAGTTATGTGCATAAACGTTTTATGCTACATCTTCTGTTGTTAGAATAATGTTTACTGCATTAGTATGGGTTTACTCTCGCAGTTTGCTTTTCTAAATGTAATGTATGCTACATTCAGTCCTGGTGCACTACATCAGCTTGTGGAGAAGCTATTTGTGATGAACTCTGATTCATCTTGTGTTGATAAGATGGCTGTCAGTATATTACAAAGCCAAAATACAGATTTACAACAAGTATATGAACATTATTTCAGTTTCCTGCACATTTAATTTCAAGCTGTGAAATTACAGTATTTTTAAGGTAAAGACATGCAGTAAAGTCACAGCACACATCATGTTTCCTTCAGTTTTAGGATGTGGGTGTGTGACGGCCCGGTTTGGGGATGGACCCCAGAACGCCAACACTGGAAACACGACAGCCAGATCTGATCGAATGCTTCAAACTGCAGGTATGTCAGAGGCCAGGCGACTTCCTGTGCTGAGATTTATTGTTTTTGGACTTTGTTCATGGTGTGGCTCCAGACTCCCACACAACAGATGGACAGGTTTTACACGGGTCATACAGGTGTATTGAAGTGTTGCTTCCCGTCACCACGGCAACCACACGGCACACAATGACGGCACTTCAGTTAATCCACTGCTCAAAGCCCAAATACACAACGATTAACAGTCAAGACTCGCCGTCGGTAGCTGCCATTTAAAAAGTTCCTGTATGTTCCCAGATGAATATGCAGAGCATTAACTTAACCATTTGTTAACTCATGTTTTTAAATCATTACTCAATCAAAGCCCAACCTCAGATTTGGAGTCTATATAAACCTGAAGGCTGTGCTTCAAACGGACGGCGGAAGTGATTCATGAGTGAGGCTGATTTCATCACCACACTCAACAGAACAATGCCACTGCTGATGGAGCTTCACAAAACCAAGGCATGAATTCTGATTTGTAATTCTCATTGCATCATTCGATTTCACTCCACACGGGACGACTGGAAACGAGACGAGAAACACTGATCGAATCAACACCGTTTAGTTCAGAGGACTTAACCATCAGACTGAGGAATGAATTCAAGCACACAGGTGTTATAGAAGTCATACGATGCAGCATTTTCACTGACAAATGGACCATTTAAATGTTTAGGTGAACTATCCTTTTAAAACTAATTTGAATCATAATGGAAACTTAAGCAATGAATGACAATAACTGTACGTGTTGACCTCGATTTCCACCGTAATCATCATGTGACCATAAAAACTCTCAGTCAGGACGGAGAAACTGCTGACACAACACACACACACACACACACACACACGCAACACGCACACACACACACACGCGTGGCAGCTGGGAATATTCATGAATGATCTATCTTGTGTAAGGCGTCACACAGACTCTTAACGACTCATTTTTCAGGTACTGCCTACAATAAGAAATAAGTTTAATCTTTTTCTAATCTTGACACATGTAATAGAAAAGAAGACCAGGAACTAATTCCTCTGATGAAGGTTCATTAAAACACACCGGGCCAATGAGAGCCGCTCGGAGCCTGGTGCGTGTGTTAAAATCAGAGCCGAGGCTGTTTTATAAATGCTGGGGGATTCAGATGGAGGCACACCAACCCTACAAAACCCCTCAGCTTCTTTTATAGGGCTGTGATTTACATTTATGGAGCTGATTTGGTGGTTTTGCAGTCAGAGAAAGAAAGATGAAAAACCAGGATTGAACTGAGAACACGCTGCTGGAACAAGCCATTGAGAGAAAAACAAAGCGTGTGAGAAAGCATTGATCTACAGAAACATACACTGAAACCGTCCGCTTGGCATCAATATGCCGTAAACTGGTTCCTACATTAACGAACTTATTGAGGATGATGCCAAGAGATGTTATTGCACATTTGTTCGACATACAAAGTACATGTTTGCATCCCAAATGACGGGAAAACTACTTGAAATCAGATTGAGATGTCCTAAAAATTCAAGGTTACAAAATTCTCATGTTCAATCAAAACTGCCATAACTAGATCTTTCAGCGAGATGAGAGTCACTATCACAGTTTAATTGCAACTTCATCCACGACAGATTCTGCTGTCTGATCTTAGATAGATTTTTATTTTATGCCAAAATTCATTAGGATATTAAGTAAAGGATCATGTTCACTGAAGATATTTTGTAAATTCCATAAATACCGATAAATAAATCAAAACTTCATTTTTGATTAGTAATATGCATTGCTAAGAACTTCATTTGAACAACTTTAAAGATGATTTTCTCAATATTTAGATTGTTTTGCTCCCTCAGATTCCAGATTTTATAATAGTTGTATCACACACAAATATTGTCCTCCGAACAAACCACACATCAATGAGAGATGATTTATTCAGCTTTCATATTAAGCTCCACTTCACAGAAAAAGTCATCCTTCATCAGAGATTAAATGCACACGGCCAAGTGATTTCATTTTCACGAGACAACAGAAGAAAACAGTTTGCAAACTCAATAGCTTCCCTGTTCCACAAAAAGAAGAAACATTTCCTAGAAAACATCAATTAAAACAGCCAAACAATGGCTGAGGAAGGCAGACACAACCAGCTGTGTTTCTCTCAGGATGTGAAGAGTATGTAGCATTTATTAAACTGAATTCAAAGAAGTGTTTCAGACTCTTAAATGTCATATAAAAGCATGATTATTCACACAAAGTGAAAACTGTAAACTTTATTCTCTGTAACATTGAGACTGCATGATTGGAAGAATGACAGAATGACCCATATAACACAAGGTGTATCTGGGGCGTTCAGGAGATCAGCTGTTACAGGCGTCGTCGAGCCACACGACACACACACACACACACCACACACCACACACACACACTCACCACACACACACTCGCACTGTTCTTTCAAGCCAGCTTCCTTAAGAGGGTGGGAGGGAAGTCCCTTACAGGTTACTGGTTAGGATGCTGGTGTTGGTAGGGGTTTGGAGCCAGACATATCGCTTCTCGTGCAGCACAAGGGAAGGTCTGTATGTTGACAGCTCTTTTCCTGTCTCGCTCACATGCTGCATTTAGTCCTGGAGAAAAACGTCTTGCCACTCATCTATATCTGACTCAATCTTTGCTTCTTCTGGAATTCATTTCAGTGATAAAGTAAAAGGAAACCAAATATATGCTGATAACGAGAGTGAAATGTGTTTATGCAACTTCTTGATTGTTTACACTACATACCAGTCAAGTTGGAATGATTTAGATCTTTTAATGTTAATGTTTTCTAAAAAAAAGGTATCTTCTGCTCATCAAAGGGGGCTGCATTTATTTGATCAAAATGATTTTAAAGTAAAACAGCAGTTTACTGTAATTTATTTCTGTGATGTGCAGATCATAACTCCGGTCTTCAGAAATCATTCTTCATAAACTACCATTCAAAAGTTTGATGCAATATAGAAATAAAAAATAAATAATGCTTTTATTAATCAAGGACGCATTGAATTGATCAAAAGTGACAGGAAAGACATTTATAATGTAACAAAAAATTCTACTTCTGAACTTTCTATTAATCTTTGAATCCTGGAAAATAAAATGCATAACGGTTTATAAAAAATATTATTGTGTTCATCATTGATAATGATCAGAAATGTTTCTTGAGCAGTATAAATCATCATATTATTCTGATTTTGAAATCATGCGACACTGAAGACTGGAGGAAT
>NW_020526045.1:0-52693 GCF_003368295.1 Carassius auratus
GCGAGAGAGAGAGAGAGAGAGAGAGATTTTACAAGAGATGGCTTCTTTAAAGATCTGCTGGATTACAGGTTGTTGTGGAGTATGTAATCCGACGTAACTGCAAGACAGAAAAAACACTGAATTACAATTACATCACAAAAGATATTAAAGGCATGGCAAACTTAGTGGTTACTGTGCTTTACAAATAGTGTAGAGTAAAACAGTTACTGTGGTAAAATCCTGGTAAATGTTGTGGTTATTGTGTGTTAGTAAATACAAATACCAGAGTAAAACTATGGTTACTATGGTAAACCCATAGTAAATGTTGTGGTTATTGTGTGTTAGTAACTACAAATACCAGAGTAAAACTATGGTTACTATGGTAAACCCATAGTAAATGTCGTGGTTATTGTGTGTTAGTAAATACAAATACCAGAGTAAAACTATGGTTACTATGGTAAACCCATAGTAAATGTCGTGGTTATTGTGTGTTAGTAACTACAAATACCAGAGTAAAACTATGGTTACTATGGTAAACCCATAGTAAATGTCGTGGTTATTGTGTGTTAGTAACTACAAATACCAGAGTAAAACTATGGTTACTATGGTAAACCCATAGTAAATGTCGTGGTTATTGTGTGTTAGTAAATACAAATACCAGAGTAAAACTATGGTTACTATGGTAAACCCATAGTAAATGTCGTGGTTATTGTGTGTTAGTAACTACAAATACCAGAGTAAAACTATGGTTACTATGGTAAACCCATAGTAAATGTCGTGGTTATTGTGTGTTAGTAAATACAAATACCAGAGTAAAACTATGGTTACTATGGTAAACCCATAGTAATGTTGTGGTTATTGTGTGTTAGTAACTACAAATACCAGAGTAAAAACTATGGTTACTATGGTAAACCCATAGTAAATGTCGTGGTTATTGTGTGTTAGTAAATACAAATACCAGAGTAAAACTATGGTTACTATGGTAAACCCATAGTAAATGTCGTGGTTATTGTGTGTTAGTAAATACAAATACCAGAGTAAAACTATGGTTACTATGGTAAACCCATAGTAAATGTCGTGGTTATTGTGTGTTAGTAACTACAAATACCAGAGTAAAACTATGGTTACTATGGTAAACCCATAGTAAATGTCGTGGTTATTGTGTGTTAGTAAATACAAATACCAGAGTAAAACTATGGTTACTATGGTAAACCCATAGTAAATGTCGTGGTTATTGTGTGTTAGTAACTACAAATACCAGAGTAAAACTATGGTTACTATGGTAAACCCATAGTAAATGTCGTGGTTATTGTGTGTTAGTAACTACAAATACCAGAGTAAAACTATGGTTACTATGGTAAACCCATAGTAAATGTTGTGGTTATGTGCGTTACAAAGTCCAGAGTAAAACTACGGTTACAGTAGGAGAAGCATGGTAAATATGCTGTAGTTACTGTGTGTGTATTGGCTACACATGACGTGGTCAAGCAAAAGTTAGGCTAGTATTGTAAAAATATGCTAAATGTGTGGACTTTTTACACGATCACGATTATCACGCGATATTGGGTTGGGTGCTTTGTTGTGCTTGTATTAGTCATGTCTAAAAGCTGAAGACCCATATGTCAAATCATAAATTTATTTAAAACTGCAACAGTTCTATAAACAGTACAGGTTAGCTTAGGCTAATGACAATGGTAGGCTAGCTGAGCAGCCCACTGACCCATAATTGGAGCATAAAACTGCCCTTTAAAAACACGGCCCTGTCTAAACGTGATGCAGAAATACTGAAATAATTAAAACAATACGCTTAACCACGTGATATCATTACAAAAAGAAGAAGAAAAATATATTTACCCTTGCTTACCTGTTTGAAGGTGTACGCGCATCAGGTGAACTGAACGAGCCTCGCTTGGTGACGTCACTGCCGCTGAAGATGATGCGTGTTATTTGGACGCATCTGCTCTCCACCGAAATTAATGGGAAGGATTGGCGTATCATATGCACGCAAAAATGGCATTTGGCGTATGCATTACACGCAAATAGAAAGTGTAAAGTCGTGTTATTTATACGCAGGACTGATGAGAACGGGTTGCCAGCATGCTGTGACAATGTGGATCTCTATTACAGGTCAAGGGAAATATAGTTTCTAAAGATGACATTATAAGGTTCATGTAAAAAAATAAATAAAAAAATTAAGATATTATATATATAATGTTACATATAACTATAAAACTATATATTGAATGTTAATTTTTTTTAAATCTCACACAAATGGTCTCTCTCATAGATTTAACAAATTAATGACAGTTTTAAACAAAAACATTAAGAAAGCTTTAAGAGATGTTACTTGAGCAGCAAATCAGCATATTATTTGAGAAAAATTTCTGAAAGACACTGAAGACTGGAGTAATGATGCTGACAATTCAGCTTTGCCTTCACGGCAATACATAAGGTTTTAATTAAAATGAACAATTGTCAAAAATGTCTGTATCTCAGAGAAGACAGATTTTACTCATAAATTGACTATAGTAAGTTTTATGCCTTGTGTTGAATAAAATCTGTATGTAAACAATACTATGGCCACATTGTTTTTTTTATTTAATTTTTTTAGGAAAAACCTAATATTAGCATAACAAAATTAAATAGAAATTAAATGTTCTCATGCCAAACTAAAACTACATTTTATTGTCCTAAAATGTTGTGGGGGGGGGGGGGGGGGGGGTATTGCCATTTGGAAACTCTGACATCTGAGATGGATGGTTGATGGATAGGAAACACACCTAGATATGGAGCCAAAAGAGTCTCATTATGGCATGCTGTAGCACAATCATTTCCAAAGCTTTTGCCAGGTGTAGAAGTATTTACTTAAAGTACCCCCTGAGATTTTAAGTTATACCAGTATTTCAGTTATTGAACAACACATCCAACACATTCACATTTCTTTGGTCTTGGTAACTTTTTTATGTTTTGTGGATAATAGATAAATTAAGACCTTTTGCGGAATCAAATGCTATTAGATTCATTTCTAACTGCACTGCAGCATGTTTGAGAGCATTTTTCAGCTGTTCGAGAAAGATTTGACAGTTGAAACTGATTCCACCTTGGCTCAATCATTTTGAGTGGCAGAAACAGGATATTGTATGTTAACGGATCATTAATTCCTCAAAGGACAGCATTTGGCTCAGGGATGTATATTTACAATGGCAATATTCCAAAATAAAATATCATAAATAAATTGCATCATGTCAGTCAGGGACATCCTGAAGAGAAAGGTATCAAAAGTGATTTTAGAAATGATCTCAGTGGGCCTGTGCATGGCAGCAGAGTTTCAGTAGGAGAATGACATTTTTATTAGGTTTTATTCATCATCTGACTGGAGCACAGAATGTGAATTCATCAGCGTATTATACATACATATGGAAATTATTCCACTTGAGATGCTAAACCTCTTTTTTTTTCAAATGTCAAATCTGTGATTGGTATGATGAAAGAGGACTAGTGCATAGAGTTATGTTATTAATTCACCATTTAACATAAACTCGAGTATAACGAAGAAAAGAGTGAAGTTTCCAGAATGATGGATCAAGAGTACTGTTTTGAGGAGGACATGAAAAGGTGCATCTGTGGACATCTGGTGACCCGCCGACTCTAGACTCGTCTGCCGTATTCTGTTTACAATTCTGTTGAGCTGGCACACTCAAATCCTAATGCATTTCAAGTTGCTGAATTCAGGTCTTAATAACAACTCCATGTCAATCTTTACATCCTCTTTAGAGTGTGACAGAAAATGTCAGAAAAATCTGCAAAAGATCTGTCAAAATACTGCCAGTTTTGTAAAAAATAATAATAAAATAATAGGTTCAATATTAATATTAATAAATAATAAGCCCCTATCAAATGCCTTATCACTCATTAAATATAAAAATAAACCTTTCCATCTTACTGACCCCAAACTTCTTTGCTAATTTCTTCCAAATGCATGAATGTAACTGAAAATAGCCATCCATTTAAAACATATATGAAATAGTGCATACATAAATGCACAAGACTTTAGATATTAACTTTAGCATGACTAAAATAAAAAGTTAGCAAGCGATCACGTAACTCTCTTGAAAAAGAGAAAAACCTGCGAGGTGGAAAAACCTCTTCAAAAAGTAGACTCATGAAGGACCCATCTGTCTCTGCTCAGTCCACTCGATGGAAGTGTCATTAACACAGGTCCAGGAACAGTAATGAATGTGTGTATACACACGTTCAATAGTTTGTGTGAGTAGTTGGGACAACCCCATCTGTGATCTCACCGTAGATTTAACTCACCACCTGCAGGGTTGGAGGCCTCTGCCGCGACGAAGAATAGAAGGGAATGTTTAAATCTGTTCTTTCATTGTGAGGAATCCCATAATCCCACTGGCATGATTCAGCAGGAGGAGATGTTCCCAGATCCAGATTGGAGCTCTTGCCAGACCTGCTGATAAACAGAGGACGCTTTCGCTCTTCCTCCTGCATCATCTCCATATGTGTGGTCATCCGGATCCATCTGTAGGAAAGAAAACAAAAAATGAGATTGCTTTAATAGCTTTATAGTCGCTGCATTTGAAAACACCTTTACTAGAGTTTGAGATGAGATAATGGTGTTCAGATCTGGCCAGATGTCAAAAGCTGAGAGAGAGCTTTTAATACAAACACAAGCATTTGACAACACATTCTTCCAAAATCTCCTTGAGCT
The DNA here is from genome assembly GCF_003368295.1 of Carassius auratus. Classification (NCBI taxonomy): domain Eukaryota; kingdom Metazoa; phylum Chordata; class Actinopteri; order Cypriniformes; family Cyprinidae; genus Carassius; species Carassius auratus. The sequence continues at coordinate 4,706 of NW_020526045.1, forward strand.
ATGCTGTCTACCATAATTTTATAGCTCTAAACTATAAGGCCCAGTTTACATCTGGTATTAAGATCCATCACAGTTTTTCTGATCAGTCAGCCAAAACTACTTGTTTACACCTGGCAGGAACATACATCTCGAATGCATCTTGAATGTGTCTTCTGTGTCACTAGGGGAAGCTCTTTTGACTCTGTGACTTCGCACATCACTTACAACAAAAGGACCAATTCTCACTATTAACTTTTGCCTCAATAAACTATAGCAATACCAACACAGTTAAGAAGATAGTATAAGCAGCACTCACATGAAAACAGTGACGCAATCAGTGTTTATCATAGCATAAAGTTGTCACATGCATTTAATTATTTTAATTTTTAATGATTTGAATCCCAATCTGATCAATATATTTGACACATTTAAAAGACTTTTACACTTAAAAAAGGTATAAATTGGGGTCTTGCTGTATTTATTTTTTTTTTTTCTATTTCTATTTATTAAATATAAACAATAACTCAATTAAGTCTCCTGAGCTTTGTAAGAGCAATGTCTGAGGAATAAAACTTTGCTCAAAGTAAAATAATCTGCAAGCAATCCACTCCTATCTTTAATAGAGTGAAGTATTTTGAGATATCGCCACAGAAACTTGAATCAAGACACTAATCTGAAGTTAGATAAAGTTTTTAATAACTTAGTCAGCTAATATAATTTTATATCGATATACTCTCTAATGAGTTGGATGCTTATTGTAGTTGGAGCCATTATTCAGAAGAAGGATGTGTTTTGAGTGAAAGAGTCTCTTCTCCAGCTTGAATCACGGGCTGAGCGTTTGACAGCTTTGGGTGCAAGAGGCTCATTAGCTTCCCGCCTGACTAATAAACCCAACGCAGAACAAATGCAATATTAATACTGCCAGTCTATTCTCTCCCTATCATTTACATACACTCATGGAAGTGTTTGCCGCACCTCCGCAAATTATTAATGCACCGATTCTGCAGTTCTCTGTAGACACGGGACTTTAATGACTTGCTCTGTGCTTTGGTGTATTTGAACAGGGACAAACCATGTCTCAGAAGATGATCTTCATGGAACTCGCTGTGTTTAGTTGGAGGGATCAGAAAGGCAAGCATGTCTCTGCTGGATAAATAAGAGGAGTTTATGTGCAGGTATGAGTGAGAACAAGAAGATTCGGGTGCACAGAGAGCCATGGCAACTATACTTTGGGCTGAGGCATTATGGGATGTTCATTATTTCTACTAGTTTGTTTACTGCAGATGATTTATGAGGTCTAAAATAGAGTCACACATACTATTCCAAATGGTTCTTTCTTGGTAAATGTGATTATCCAGTTTTTTGACCCATAGGACAAAATTGTACCACAAGACTAAAGTACTATGACTTCCTAACATGCTATTCCATTTGTATTATTTGAATGTTCACATGCATGACTGTTAAATCACTGTTTTAATGGGCCTCACACCATGCGTGTTGCATTTTTAAGATGTTCAGCTGTTATAAACTTTTATAAAACTTCTGTTAGCATGTGATTTTGCCATAATTGTGAATCACTAACTGCAGCATTATGAATGTATTTTTTATGTAATGTGCAACAGTAGTGACAACTGTATATACCACAGCACATCCACAGTGATTAACAAATACAATCGTCTGCACAAACTGTATAGCAGACGAGTGCTTCAGTTCTGAACAGCTCAAATGATTATAAAAGGACTGATTTAGGCTCTGTCTAATAAAGAGATTTTAATGCAAGTTGTTTACAGTGGTTTTTGACAAGCAATGTCACATTTTGGCAACTAGAATTCATCTTATGTTCAGCCACATTTTTTCCAGGATTCTTTAATGAAGAGAATATTCAAAAGAACAGTATTTATTTGAAATAAAAAATATTTTTTTACATTTTAACTTTCACTTTCACTTTTGATCAATTTAACATTTCCTTGCTGAGTAAAAGTCAAACTTCAAAAGTTTAAATTAAACTTTTTTGTTTTCTTACACTAGTTTTGAATTTGAATCATAACAAGCCATTTTTCTGTTGTGGATGTTTTTTTAGCTCAAGTTTATTGTAAACGGTGCTAAATCTTATTGAAACCATCTAATTCCAAATGAAAATTATATGAAATATAATATAAAGATAAATACAATATAAGAGCCATGTGCTCTGGGGACTCAAGTACCTTCCCTTTTTCCAAAATTAACCAAAAGTGCTCCTCTCTCAACAATTATCAACAATAATATTGTGGTATGACAACATATAAAAAACAGTTACAAATAACTCAAAACTTATTTTTTACTTATATCGTTCAGTTTGAGACATCATTGCCAAAGTATTGCTATAGATTGTCTTAAACAAGCTCAAATTTCATTGGACAATGTAAAGTGGAGCAGTCTTATTCATAAATTGGTTGAAAACTATGTAGCCACTTTCTTTCTTTTTTTTCTTTCTTTCTTTTAACAAACCTGAAATTGCTAAAATAGAAGTCATCGGATTAATTAAACAACTGAAAAATAAATAAATTGCTACATTTGTCTTTCTCCAGTAATATATAATAATTATTATATAAAATAGGACCTCTATAGGCTAGAGTAGCCCAGCACTAGCTGCTTTTGAAATCCTCCTAAATCATTACAGCTGTACAGTGCCATCTAATCAGCCAGAATTTTGATTGAATAATAATTAAAAAAAAAAATAATAATAAAAAAAATCTTCATATTCCAAGCATCTTTTTGTCTTTTGCCCAAGGACTCAAATAATTACCAAGGAGCTACAGTGGGCAACCATCTCACATATCGGCTCTAATTGTAAATATTTCATTACAGGAAGAGGTGTAGAGTGCTTTAGGCTAACTTATGAAGAGACAGGCACAGTGAGGCCACACCATCAACAAAAGCTGAAATGTTTATTATGAATACACAATGATGTGGCGCAAGGGAATGAGGGCTTGACAGACTCTGGAGGTACAGCTAATACTGTAAAAGATTATTAACACTGTATCCGCAAACAATTCATGGGAAGCAAAAATATTTTTGCTGAGTTAGAAATGCAATGTTTTCATGTGTCTTAAGTGCACTTTATTTTACAGTGTATATGTATGCATATTTATCTATGCATTTATTAATTTATAAGGAATTTAATATGTCCTTTGTTTGGTAATGTTAATGCTGAAATTAAAATAAAACCAAATGATGGACAGCTTTTGCAGTCCTAGAATTACACTTAAAGAGACCAAGGTAATATTGAAGTAATTTTCGTAAAAAGGTTGTTTTAAAAGTTTTTTTTTTCTTTTTAAACGCTTCCTACTCGTGTTTGAGACATGTTACTTAGTAATTGTTTCTGAAACATCAATAACCAATTACTCGTGAGCTATTCAAACATCCTCTGAAAAGTCATGTTGATCCAAATAAGAGGACATTTTGAATTCTACTGCTCTCATCCAAACTGTATATATAATTAAAATCACTTGCAAGCAGGTCTTGGTTTGTCTCCTTAATCAATTAAAAATTAAATTAGTGTCTGTATTTAATGAATCCATGCCATGGAAATAATATTCAAAAATACAATAAATAAGAATGGACCAAGAAATAGAAGAAATAAGTGGTGAGAAAAAAAGAAAGGTAAAATAAGTTCCAGTGTCTGTCTACATTGTGAGATTCCCATTATATTCCTTTATTTCTATTATTTTCAAAGTGGTGCTGGTCAAGTCACAAAAAAATGGGTGACTTGGGAAGTGATCAGAATATCACAGAAAACCTGGAGTAGGGTTCTTCGACTTGGGCCAGTAAGCAAACCTTTAGACTATGTCCACATTTGAAAATGCATCTTTTTCATGTATGTATGTATAGGCTGCGTGTGTGTGTGTGTGTGTGTGTGTGTGTGTATACATACATATATATATATATATATATATATATATATATATATATATATAATATATATATATATATATATATATATATATGTATATGTGTGTGTGTACTTCAAGTACTTTGCATGTTTTCACAGTATTGTAAATGTCAACAATCATATCAATAAAGCTTTGTACTCCGAGATAAAGTGACAAATAAGCAGAAGAAAGCTTTGAGAGAGAAATGACGCAATACCACATTTCCTATTGCTTTTGATTGAAAATCTAAATAAAAGAGTATGTTTTTATTCAGCACCATCTGTTCTGTTCCACAGATCCTTGTCTTACCCTCCCTCGTCTCTCTCTCTCTCTCTCTCCCTCTCTCTCTGTGTGTGATGTGATATCACTGGTATTGAAGGCCAGATGAGACCATGAAACTGTCTGAGACTCAGACAGTAGTGTTTGGTGTATCACGGGAAACTAGCTGTTCAGGAGTTTTGTCCCACAGCAGACCAGAGAAAGACAGGAACAAACATGCATGATTGACAGAAAAACAAGAATGAAAGACAGTCTGCTGTCTGTCCTGCTCCTGTCTGACCACCTCACCTCCCCTTTCTCCTTCAGTAACAAATGCATTGTGCCTGAATCATCTCCTCTCTCTCAATGAAAGCTTTGCATTTTCATACCTTAGAAATATAACGGATGGCAATTTCAGGTAAAGGTCAAAATAAAATCATCCTGCTGTAATTTCCACATGTCAGTGTCCTCCAGGATAAATGTCTCTCGATCTGCTTCCTGCAACCACTGCATTCAGGTTCCATGCTAACCAGGCAAACCTCTTGGTTGCTGCACAGAGTTTCACTTCAGTCACTTCTGATTCTGTTTTATTTAGGATGCCATTTGAGAAGGTAGCTGCCTATGTAGACAGTAGATAATGATGCAGCACACTTGGTTCTGGAACAGAAACATGGTTTCAGGAGCTGGTGAGTGATTGAGATGAAGTACCAGCTCTTCACTACACTGTATGCGAGTGTGAATGGTATGAGTGACAGCTGCTGTCCAGAAAGAGAAGCCAGCGCTGATGCTATTGAAACTATGACAGTAGGAAACAGCAGTCATGCGCTGTTGAGAAATTATAAATATTTGCATAATACATTTAAAAAGAACATACAATTCAAACGCATATATTGCAAAATCTATAATTGTTTAGTGGCAAAAAGTCTGCATTAATATAACAAAATACTTGATATTTATAGATGCATTTTTGTTTTTATCTAGGTTCCATAAAGTTATGGTAGCTACCCATGATGGCTGTCAATGGAAAAAGATGCTTTGTGGCAGTAGTATTGTGTAGTTACAGCATCCACCATCAGGGGTGACCTGACATACAAACCAGCCAAACCTTGACCCTCCTTGGACCAATTACAGACATTGTCTAGACTGCTTTTCCCCTCATTTCAGGTCAATTGCAACTGTACCACTTATCCTATTTCAGTGAGCTGTTCTTAGTGCATTGCCAATTCCCTTTGAGACTGCATGACATCTATATAAGGGTGGAAGCAGATTGTTTGTAGATGAAAAATGCAGCTTAGATTGGAAATGAAAGAACAGCTTTCACTGAAATTGCTTTTCCGTTACTTGTCTCTCTATCCGTTTGTTACTCGAAGTGTAAAACATTCTAGCTTTTGAAAATCAGGTCTTTGGGGCACAGTAATTGTTCGGACTGGTTAGCTCTATGAAAATAAGTGATCAGTTTTGTATCTTAGATTTGGTGGCAGGCGCGGCATTACTCATTCATTTGCACTCATCTTCGAAGTGACAATAGAGGAAATTGGTGAACAGATTGATGTCAACAGAGGACACATTTAGGAAAAAAAAAGAAAAACACACAGGAAGATGTGCCAAATCAATTCAGAAATACTGCTTCATTCCATTCTCTCACTTGTCAGAGTTGCACACCTTGTTTTTATGACTGATTTACATGACTCTTGCATCATTGATGTGTGGCGGGCGCATGGTGAATGCAATGCCGATAATATTAGTCAATGGCCTGTGAATGACAATAGCAAAAGATGGACTGTGATCAGAGAGATCTTCCATGTTTGTTATGGAATCTGTGTGCTGTAGGCCGATTTTCAAACGGCAAACCGTGGGCTCCATTTTCCAGAGAGACAAAAAGACTGGCGTCATTTTTGTTCTCCGGTCGGGATGTTAACTTGTCATGGGTAAAGCTGTCTCACAGAAACAAGAGGATGAAGGGGGAGAAAAAAACAGCATCCAGCAGTGTTAAAAGCAATTACAGGTGGAGGAGATCTTCGAAAAGGGCGCTTGAGATGATAACAACTCAGTTTATGCTACGTTTGACGTGCGTGTGTGGGATTGCGTGTTAATTTAAAGCTTTTGATGATTTGTTCTTCCAGCAGGGTTCATGGCGTGTAGATGATGTTCCCACGCTAAGTGCTTGCATATTAACGTCGGGTTTAAAAGTGCGGGAGAATTGAGGAAGATGTCAGAACCACACGAAGTCCTTGTGCAAAAGAATTATGGAAAAATGCTAAATCCTTCAGGTGGGTGAGAAATTAGCTGAAATCTTGAATGTATTCATTACATTTTAGCTTATGGAGTTGTGTGTGCATTCATTACGGATGTGAGGGAGAATATAAATGCATTTTTGTGCATTCAAAAGAAGACCTAAAACTATTCAAATTCGCAAATGCTAATCTAGCAACACTAGCTCGATTTGATCTGTCCATGCATTTCAAAATTTGTTAAAACAATTACATCAAGTAGACATAGCATTCTGAGCATTATCGCTATTGAGGAAAGTGTCTTCTTGTACAGTCAGTACTTGTTCAAGTCATCTACTGTCAAGACATGGATGGAACAACATATTTCATCTGGGTTATTGGCACAGACATTTGAAGGTCACTATATTGCCACCTTGAGGTTAGTCACCACCCCATTATATTACAAGAATATTTAATAAAGTGCTACAGGGATGACATATTTTGTAGGCCAATAAAATGTAGCAAATGTGTTAGCCTTTTAGCACTTCTGGTTTCATCGTCTTTAAGTCAATGCATCGCTGGTTGAATGTCTGAATAAAGGTCTGTGGCTAAGGCTTAGCTCAGGATAGTTTCATGTTTTATTCCACAAAACAAAATTTATGAGCAATACACACTGGAGATTTTTTTTTAAAGCTGTAAAACTTAATAAAAGTTGTGTTCATTCCTACAAATCATCACAATCATGATAAACAAAATGTGTAAGAATCATAAACTTTTGTTGGTCACAGTGCTTATTTTCTGCAATATATCAAAAGGCAATGGAAAAAAACCTATTCGGTTTTTGTCAAGTCAACCAGGTTGATGCTTATAAGGCTGGGATTATTATTATTTTTTTTTTAGGAAATATTAGAGTTTAGGAGTGATGACTCATTTACATCAGAACATAAAACAGACAGCAGGTTGACAGCAAGAAAGGGACATCTGCCCTTACATGTAGACTAATATTTCCCTCTGCGAGCACAGAATTCAGTCAGAAATTAGGTTCTGTTTTCATGTGCCTCGTGGAGGTGGAAGATTTTCCATTTAACAGAAGTGGGATTATGTCACTGAAGCTTCTGATATTACATATTGAGTTCTATTTCATATGAGTGCTTAAATTAGCTGTTATGCCCCCTTATAGATCAAAGTTTGACTCACCACAAAATCAACCTCAACTTTTATCAAACCTCGGAAGTATGGAAACATTCATGCATCAACTCATCCCCCTCATTTTAATTAACCACAAAACACAATCAGTCAAACATAAAATAAAGAATAACATATGTATCCATCCACCCACTGTTGTATTTTTTTAAAGCACTCAGGTACTATGGAATTGTGTTAGCTGAACTAGATGAGTATTACCATACTGACCTCACTCATCCATCATGGCTGTCTCATCCAATCAGAGAGCAGGATGATTCCTGCTCATTGGCTGGTCCAGTTTTGGATTATCAGATGGATGGCAAGCTGATAGATCTTGTTTCAACCTGGTAAATATTGAATAAGACAGTTATTCAAACTGTGATAAAAAAAAAAAATATATATATATATATATATATATATATATATATATATATATATATATATCAAGGGTTTTAATGACAAGGACCAGGATATGTGGGTTATTTAATTGGCTTTTATGTTTTAATGTATGCAAATGGAAACACTATACATAATTATTAGCACATTTGTTTTAATTTGTTACTACTCAAAATAGCCCCCACCCAACCCTACCACCCACTCAAGTTTGAAAACCACTTCATTACAACATCATTAAAACCTCACAGGCTTGGGTGTTTCTGAATTCAAACTTGGAATCCATGTGTTTAATTAAACAGAATTCTTTGATTTTGCATCAACACCTACGCTGCACATTGTGAATGATAAACATCAGCCATGTTTTTGCGTCGCCTCTGGGGACCTATGCAACAGATCGATCGTATGCATCTGACTTCAAAAGTATAAACACCCCCTCATAAAACTGACATGTTGGTTTGATGTGTGACACCTCTGTCGTCCTCCCTGACTGATGTCTTTCATCACACACACCGGTGCTCTGATATCCACATCCTGTTTTCATATTGAACCTGTCTTAACAGATCCCTTTGATGGATGACGCCAAGTAAAACGGGTAGAGTTCAGCACTGGCTCACTTAGTGTGTTATATTCGTCCCAACTCCGTTTACATTAATTAAAGGAAATATTAAACACGCCTCTTTTGACTTGACGGAGAGTAAACAGCTTGTGTTTGTTAATAGCGGCTTGTTAAGATTCTGCATGGGCGAATTATCGCAACTTCAACAAGGCACTGCTGGATGGCAAGTTGTTAACCACTCCTCGCACCACATGCAGCTTCACCAGCCCATCATTTTGTATTTATTGTACTAATATGTCGTCAATATGCAGAGCCACATGGCATCTGAGCAATCTGTAAAGCCATTGGATTATCCCCCAAATCATCTGTACCAAAATACCGTCACCTACCACATCTGGTGCATGCGTTTATGGCATTGGTAACATGCTAAGGCAAGAGATGCTCATGTGAGAGGAATGTAAATGTGTATTTTCAGCCAGCGCATAGATGGATTTGTATGAACTGATTTGGCTTTTGTTTTCATATACATATGCATGATTTCTAAATCTAGATGTGTTCAAGGCCTGATGTGACTGTGGTCATTGTCACTATGAAGAAAGTTCAAAGTCCAAATCATTGTCCACAAGCCTTTGATTTTCAAGCTGCTTTGCTTGCTCAGAGAATAAACCTCCAAATCAATCAACTGTTGGGTGGACAGTCATTGTGCAAACCAAAAGGTCTGAGAAAGACACATGGTGTCATCAAAAACGCTTTAAAGTTGAATGTGCTTTTTTGCCCCTTCACATTACCATTTTGTTTTCAAAAGCAAAGCAGAGAAACTGACTCAGTGAAATGACTCAAACTTTTTCCCATCATTCTATAAATATTTTAGCTTTCTATTCATCATATATATATATATATATATGAAATTAATCATGTGATATAGAATCGTGTGGCACTGAAAACTGCAGTGATGATGCTGAAAATTCAGCTTTGAATTTGAATTCAATATGACAGTTTTTACAGAATTTTTTGATCAAATAAACTCAGCCTCGGTGAGCATAAAAATGTCTCATGATGGTATTATTATTTTGCACCTGTGACCGCAAACTCATCATCTAAGTTAGCAGGAGCTTACTGGTTTGACACTGACAGTCATGACACAGCACACCAGTCTATGACACAGGTGTCGGTTCAAGCCCCCAGTTGAGAACCTGGCTGAGAAGAGGCTCAGGTTGTCATCCATGTCAGCTGAGCACTGCTGGGTCAAGCGTGATTCTCCTGTGATGGGAAAAACATCATGATTACCCAAAGTTCAGGGTTGAAGAGACATGCTCATATCTGTTGCCTTTTATCTGCTGTGAACAGCTCGTTGCTTGTGTCCTGCCTCTCTCTCTCTGCATGTTGGATGACAGGTGCATGCTTGGGAGGGTCAGGAGGTTGAGGCAGTCCAGGTGTGTGTTCATCGATGCATGTGGTCCTGTGCAGTGATGTAATGTAAAAAGTAAAAATACTTCATTACACTACTTAAGTATTTTTTGGGAGTGTTTGTTTTCTTGAGTTTTTATATACCCACTCAAGTCGAGGCTGGGGTGTGTGATAAGTGTTGTTGTAATGATGTGCAATCTGACGTTATCAAGGAGACATAATATTGCTAGTTTTTGCAAAATGTTGCAAACGAAAATAGTTCCAAACAAAGATCACAGTCCTGTTTTGCATCTCTGAGCAATGGACAATGTTTAATTCTTGTACGAATCAGCTTTCTGAACTAATCTGTTGATTAAATGATTCAGTGATTCACTCATTAACATGGTCAAATGCTTTGTTTCTGAATGAATCAGCCATTTGAATGAATCGGTTGAATCTCAATGACTCACTCATTAACATTAACATTAATTTCATATTTTGACTTTTTTCATGTTTTAAATGATTTGTTGAAAACAAAACATTAAGCCCATTTATGCATCTGTAACTGCAGGTTAAATTAATCCATATCCCCACTGAAATGCATTAAACTGTAAGCTAAATGCTATTTCAGATACAGATTCCAGAAATGCTTTCTTATGTTGGAATGAAAGACACTAAGTAACAGATGAAGCGCTGCCTATTCTTACCCAAAAATACAAAATGGAAGACATAGTTAAAACTGAACACAATCCTGCTTCTCAAGCTGTGTGTATGAACTTTTCCATTTTGCATTTACTTGTACTTTTACTTTCAACACTTATGTACATTTAAGATTTAAAAAAAAAAACTTTTCGAACTTAAGTACAATAAATATCACATACTTTAGGATTTTAATAATAGTAATATTCTAAAAGGTGACTTCAGCATCTACCAAAGTAATTTTCTGGTAAAATATCTGTACTTTTACTTGAGTATGACTTTTAGGTACTTTATACACCACTGCTCCTGTGAGATCATGCTCAGTCCGAGGACTAAAACACAACTTCGTCCTTTGCTTTGCTGTCTGTTTACAATATTTATTTATTTATTTACATTTTTTTCTCCAACATCAAACTCTCCACCACATTCTCTTTGATGTTTTCCTTTCCTGACAATCCTCTTATCTGTGAAGAAACATTTTAAAATGGAAGACATTAGAAAACCAAAGACGATTACAGAATCAATTGAATAAGAGGCGCATTTAAACAAGCAGCAGGTATGTTTATGTGCACTAATTTGTCAATCAAAATGAATCTAATATATATATATATATATATATATATATATATATATATATATATATATATATATATATATATATATATATATATATATATATATATATATATATATATATATATATATGAACCCTAAACATTAGTATATATTTTTCTGAAGAGCTTTTAAAGCAAACATTTAGTAAATAAATATTTAGCGTGATCCACTACTCAGTTCATAAGAAATAAGATGTAAATAGACATACAAATATTTTTATGATGCAAAATCTATTTAAACACATAGTATGCATCACAGCACAGATTTCCATTTGAGAAAATAGTCAGATTCAAGGGTTTACATGTTTTATTTTATTTTACCCTGTTGTTCAGATTTTTTAAGGTCTACACCAGCCTTTTAAATCCGTTTGAAATTTCATTTGAATTAAGCTTAATTGTATCAGTGATACAATTTCTCGACAGAATTTTCATTTGTGGCCAAACTATACCTTTAATAGTGTTTGGGGTGAAATTTTTGTAATCTGATTACTTTTCTTCCCCAAGTAACCCAAGTTATTTAAAAAATAAGTTTCTTTTCTATTTAGTAGATTTATTTAATATCAAAAGACAACATTTACTTTACTATTTCTATGTTTGGAGAAACAGAATTATATTTAAGTGTTAAAACATTGTAGGAGATTGTAGTACGTCTGTGAGAGCATGATGGTATTATAATCCTTGACACAACCCGAAGGGAAGAGGGGGGACAGAGTGGAAGAAGGGAGAAAAGCCCCTCATTTGTAAAACGTCACAGACCTGAAACTGAGAAAGATCAGAAAGGGCCCTTTGGGCACATTAAAAATTCATGATCTCTTCTGAAGCACAGAAACAGAAGAGAAACCGAATGCAGTTGTAGAGAACGCTGACTCCTCGGCTGAAATGGAGCGTGCCTTTCATCAGTTCTAATGAAGACCCAGAGGGAGAAAGAGAGAGAGAGAGGAAGGTTTTAAGGGTTTGGGACATTCCTACATATCAACATAGAGCTGTTGAGCTGAAGTAATCATAAAGCATTTGAGTCCCGTGTTGTGCTGGCTTCCCGTCTGTCTCCATCGCTTCCTGAGCTCACATTCTACGGCTGTGATCCAAGCCTACACAGGCAGCTTCCTTCTATGGAAAAACCAGTCTTAAGTCGCTGGAGTTTATTTTAAGCAATAGTTAAAAAAAAACATGGTATGGGTCAAAATTTTCTTTTATGTCAAAAATCATTTGGATATTAAGAACATGTTCCATGGAGATATTTTGTAAATTTCCTCCAGTAAATATATCAAAACTGAATTTTTGATTAGTAATATGCATTGCTAAAAATTCATTCGGACAACTTCAAAGGCCATTTTCTCAGTATTTTGATTTTTTTGGCAGCCTCAGATTTCAGATTTTCAAATAGTTATCAAAAAAGATAATTGAAATACTACAGAGTATGCAATGAAATAAAGGGCTTTTTAAACAAGTATGTGCTATATGTAGTATGCTAAGTGTTCATTCTCTTTCCAGATGTTTTGAATGCACAGTACAAAAACAACCACCAAAAACCAAGATGTTTGGTTGACTCTTCTCTAGTAACTATGGACTACAACTAGCAACCCTATGCTGTGTTTAAACACGAAGACACTGATAGTTCAAGAAGAACAACTGAATATAGATCTCCCATGTCGTCTGTTTAATTGTCTGTCTTTACAACACTCTGCAGCTGGTCACATTCTCCCAGTGGAAAAACAATCAGGCTGCCAAGAGCGGAGACAGCAGTCACTTCTGTGACAGTTTCTTCCATTCCTCCACTGAGACACAGATCTGTGTGGGAGAAGAAGAAGAGCAGAATAATAAACAGTAGACCCCCACCTGTCAAAAGCCATCACGCAAAACAGGAGCTGGGCACCTCTGTTTTAGATCAGCAGGCGAGTCAAAGAGCATGCCCCCCATCACAGCACCCACACTGTCTGTCTGAAAGAGCCACACATGGAAGAGCACCCGTCGTCAAATAATAACACAGTAAACAGGTTAACAGTTAGTGATGTGTTCCTTGAAATCTAACAACACACGAAGGAAACAAATTTACAGAGCCTACTTAGAGTAGATTCATCAGCCACCACAAATACAACCAGAATTTGTGAATTAGTCCATGTTCTCTCTGTGTTCCAAACCATTACAATTTTGAACTTCATCATCTGCCTGTCTTCAGTCTGTCTGCACGGTGAGCGTCATTTCCCCAAGTTCAACAAGTTCAACATTCCGATTTTTCAACATTCCATCATCAAAAGATGGTAATCAAGGAACATGTCTTACTTGGCAAAATTACGGGGACCCTGTCAATATGGTATATAATCAGTCTAAAGCTTGGAATAATATTACTCAATTTTAAAATAACTTTTCTATTTTAATATATTTTCAAATGTAATTTATTCTTGTCATGACAAACCTATCGTTAAGCAATCCTTCTGAATTCAGATCCTTCAGAAATGATTTGAATATGCAGATTATTGCAGTATTATTATTAATTAATTGATTGATTATTAATTTATGCAGTATATACATGTTTTTGTTCATTAAAGTGGACTCAAATGAACGGAATGCTAGATTTTTCTGCATTAGGAGAAAATGAGTGATTTTATCGTGTCATACCTGGTTAGGATGTGGTGTCAGGTTGAAGATGTTGTGGGCCATCTGCTGCACTCTCAGGCTTGGATGCGTCAAACAGTGGCTGGTATAACAGCAGCTGAGCACAACACTAGAAAGTAAATGAGTGAAATGGTGAGATCTTTAGCACCTGAGTGACAGGTCTGGATTAAGTTCTCTGAGGGAATGAACCAGAGACTGCCTCACCGCCTGAGAGAAGAAAAAAAGCAGTGAGCTATTGCTGCAGGCTGATGAATGTTGGACTTTAACCCTCTTTAGCTTACAGTGGACAGAAGGCTGACAAATCCCATTACAGTTCAGACCGCTGCTCTGATTCATTCCATCCTCTGTCTCAGTCTCCTGGCTGCAACTAATCCTTTCAGTTACACATTCAAATGTTTTTCTATTGTCTAGAGTACACAAAATATACATATACAATTAATACATGAAAATAATTTATAATATACAATTAAACTATATAAAAGAATGACTAACAAATCTGTTGTCATCAAAAGAGAATTTTCTCTGCGGTTCCCCCTAAATAATAGCCTTATGGTTTTATGCTCTAGCTCTGTGGTTGAAAGCAAGAAAAAAGAGAAAAGAAAAGAAAAAGTCAAAAGTATTGCATCTGTTCTGCTGTATAAAAGAATGTACTGTTGTTATATAATAATTATTATTATTACTATTACTACTATTAATAATGTTGTTGTTACAATGATGATATTAATTCTTAAATAGCATTTTAATAACATTATAGTGTTATTTCTTTATTGATTAAGTTCATTTTTATAATTTGATTGAATAGTAATAATTATAATAATAATAGCAATAGATATTTAATTGTTGTTTATATATATATATATATATATATATATATATATATATATATATATATATATATATATATATATGTGTGTGTGTGTGTGTGTGTGTGTGTGTGTGTGTGTGTGTGTGTGTGTGTGTGTGTGTGTGAGAGAGAGAGAGAGAGAGAGCTGTGCTGGTTACTCCAGATTTTCAACAGATCTCCTTTTCTTCAGCATTGTTCAGTGACATGCTGATGACTTTGTCCCTGAGCAGATCTAAAGAGTCACTCAGATCCACCGCCTGAAGGAGACACTAGAGCCTTGCTGAAAAGACCAGTATGAATTTCCATGCATTTCCAGACTGCTTTTACGTAGCTGATGAAGCTGGCTGAAGCACACAACATATGCAGGGATCTGGAAGGACAAAGTGCGTTTGTTCCGAGCGGCCAAGTGGCCAACAGTCAGGTTACTAGAGGGCTCTAACCTCACGGTTCCATCTTTGCGATGATGTCAGTGAGCGGAGTTGGGAGAACATCACTGCAGAGGTCTCAATGAGGGCCGACAGTTGAGAGGTGTACGTCTGACCTTGGCTTGCCTTGTAAAGGAAAAAGTAAAAACAAAGGAGTCTTTTGTTGAGGTCTAATTAGCTAATCTGAGGAAGGCCCTCATCTCTCACATTTTCCACCTCATTTTCTGTGGGAAAATATTTTATTGATTTTTGGAGAAGAAACAGAAAGGAAGCCGGGACGGGAGCACACACAGTGCGGGATTACCAGCAGTCGGGGGTCTGTGTGTGAGATGGCCCCCCTCCTCGTCGCCCGGGGAGATCTGCCAATTAGAGACCTTGATCCCTTGCCCATCATAGTTGACTTCTCTCCCACCCTGGTTTGGTTTGACGTTCAACCATGCCAAATCAGTTTTTTCTGCTCAGCAGAGGGTGAAGGCACAAGGCTTTCTATTAAAAAGTAATCAATACGAAAAGTCCCTTGTTGTTTGCACTGGCAGACTGACAAACAAATAAACAGATGATAATGCTTCGAAAGTCGAAGAAGTGCTCATTTGTTCATTATTAAAAAAGCTCAAATCCATGTGCTGGGAGCCAAATATTTGGCCACTTTTCATGTGGTTTGCAAACTGAGATAATCCCTCAGGCTCTTGTTTACTGCTAAACGATCGCTGGGCGTACGTCACACACTGCCGCCTCGTTCTTTACGTCACCTGATGTAAAGTGCAGGCTGATTTTTAATCAGGACTATTTCATGTGTGTCGGCGCTGGAATCAGAAAGCTGTCGCATTGGCTTTGTCTCTCTGTAATCACTTATTTTCTCAATGACAAACGACAGGCCACGCTGTGCCAACTGCCACCATATTCCCCAGGAGACAACAGCAAAAAATGGCCGAACTCTTTCAGCTGTATTCGGCAGTAAATTACATTGCCGACCTGCAAGTGCCAACTTCTCCCCTGAAATGATTATTTCTACCTCACAGAAGATTGCTTTAGTAATTATACGCATCATAATTAAATTTCATCAAATCCTGTGAGAGCCCAAATCTCATTCACCCAGGTTTAGAGTTTTAGCTCTCGAGTTGAAAGGATGTGGACTCTTCATACACCATTGGATATCTGTTTATTTTTGTGATTTTTCCCAAGAAACACATGAGTAATTGATTTTTAACTTGATGCAAACTTCAATCAAAACATTGTGGAACAGTTTAAAATCTGACAGTTGATTCAAAGCTTTGATTCAATGATTCCTTTGATTCAAACAGAAATGTTCATTGACATTTCTGCAAGGTATCTTCCGTACGTTAAAATGTTTTATTTAAAATGCATTGGGTAGGGGTCATGATACCCAGACTGAGTTTCCCTGTATTAGTGTCAATCGAATTTTATTTTTTATTTTTTTGCCTGGGTCAGTGTCTATATTCCTGGTGTATGTTTCCTGTGTATGCTATGTTTTGTGTCCCTGGTCCATGTTACTGTGTTAGTTTTTAGTTTTTAAAGTTTCAACTAAGAATACTTAAGACATTCATTTAAATTTTCCAGATGAGTGAGTGAGTGAGTGTGTGTGTGTTGTATTATTGTATTTCATTTCAATTTGTATTGTATTTGTAAATTGTATTTGTATTATTGTATTGTATTATTGTATTGTATTTCATTTCAATTTTCCAGATGAGTGTGTTTGTTTGTGTGTGTGTGTGTGTGTGTGTGTTGTATTGTAGCAAACATGAAAAAAAATCTGTAACACAAGATAAAATGAAAATCTGAATGGAGGATATTAAAAGCAGATATTAGAAAATCCCCTCTATCCCCAGGCAATCCATACACTGGGTGATGCTTATTATGTACGTATTATATAAATGTATAGGCCTATATGATGTAAGTATCACTCGGTTCTACCATTTACTGTATATTAAATATGAACCTCGCTTACATAAGTTACATCTTGGATATTATAAACCAGCATTGTTTAGAGTAATCGGCTCGATCATGACTGTAAACATGGGATCTTCAATTCTATGTGAACAGCTACATCATATGAATCTGTGCTAATCCACTGACTGAACAAGATTAAATGGGATTTGGCTGGATAAATCTGGCCTATTTTCTAATTTCAGGAGGTGTAGTAATCACTTAAGCCACAGCAAATAAGCAGTGAGGAAAACAAACAAACAGGAAGTGAAGGTCAGAGTGGCTGCCCTGTTTCTCTAGCGACACTGGGTACCGAAACAGACTACACTTGCAGTCATGTGCATGCTGGGACAGATAATTATGGAGTTGCAGTCTGATGATTAAAATCATGATGAGGTTTCAGGCAGGAGGCAACAAACTCAGGAGTGAAGTGGCCTACGGTAAACACACCCTCACACAATTATACACTCAAACTGCATGATGCTACACGAATACAGATACACAATACAGACACACTGCACACAATTAGTCAACAGTGGGAAGTAAACAGACAAAAGAGCATTTTTAGACAAATTAATTAAATTGCGACAATTTACTGGGAATTAAAATTTCTGACAAGATGAGTTGGTTTCTCTTGGTGAGGCTGTCCAAGAATCATTTTGTACCTCATTTTAGTTTTCTGATGTATAAAATGTTATTTTGCATACTGTATATGTTTTTGTACAACCCCCGATTTCAAAAAGTTGGGATACTGTACAAAATGCGAGTAAAAAAGGAATTGAATAATTTATCTCAGAAACTTAATTTATTCACAATAGAATATAGATAACATATAAAATGTTGAAAGTGAGACATTTTGAAATGTCATGATTTCATGAGAGCTACACATTCCCAAAAAGTTGGGACAGGTAGCAATAAGAGGCCGGAAAAGTTAAATGTACCTATAAGGAACAGCTGGAGGACCAATTTGCAACTTATAAGGACAATTGGCAACATTATTGGGTATAAAAAGAGCCTCTCAGAGTGGCAGTGTCTCTCAGAAGTCAAGATGGGCAGAGGATCACCAATTCCCCCAATGCTGCGGCGAAAAATAGTGGAGCAATATCAAATAGGAGATTCGCCGAGAAAAATTGTTATCATCACCTACAGTGCATAATATCATCCAAAGATTCAGAGAATCTGGAACAATCTCTGTGTGTAATGGTCAAGGCCGGAAAACCATCCTGGATGGATGATGGTATGGGGATACATGAGAGCAGTTTACACATCTTGAAAGGCACCATCAATGCTGAAAGGTATATCCAAGTTCCAGAACAACATATATGCTACCATCCAGACGTCGTCTCTTTCAGGGAAGACCTTGCATTTTCTAAAATGACAAAGCCAGACCACATACTGCATCAATTACAACATCATGGCTGCGTAGAAGAAGGATCCAGGTACTGAAATGGCCAGCCTGCAGTCCAGATCTTTCACCCATAGAAAACATTTGGCACATCATCATAAAGAGGAAGATGCGACAAAGAAGACCTAAGACAGTTGAGCAACTAGAAGCCTGTATTAGACAAGAATGGGACAACATTCCTATTCCTAAACTTCCGCAACTTGTCTCCTCAGTCCCCAGACGTTTGCAAAAAAAGACTGTTATAAAAAGAGTGGATGCCACACAGTGGTAAACATGGCCTTGTCACAACTTTTTTGAGATGTGTTGATGACATGAAATTTAAAATCAACTTATTTTCCCCTTTTAAATTATACATTTTCTCAGTTTAAACATTTCGATATGTCATCTATGTTGTATTCTGAATAAATTATAACAATTTGAGACTTCCAAATCATTGCATTCTGTTTTTATTCACATTTTGTACGGTGTCCCATCTTTTTTGGAATCGGGATTGTATATCTCTGTAGAATTACACAAATGTGTAGCACATCCAATACACCTACAGGCTTCCACCTACTCGAGTCTGTCTCACACGCACACATGCACAAACTCTCGTCGAGTTCACTGAAACACATTAGTGTTGGAGTTGGGCCAGATCCAGCAGATGTACGTGAGCTGCGGGGAGAAGCTCGCCGGGATAGTAGAAGCATTTTAAAGCCACATTAAACCCAGCACTCCAAAACACATCCATATTCAAATAGCCTCCTGCCAAACACTCTGCATATTGC
Source organism: Carassius auratus (assembly GCF_003368295.1). Classification (NCBI taxonomy): domain Eukaryota; kingdom Metazoa; phylum Chordata; class Actinopteri; order Cypriniformes; family Cyprinidae; genus Carassius; species Carassius auratus. The sequence continues at coordinate 23,898 of NW_020526045.1, forward strand.
TATTAATAATACCCTTCAAGGCTGTTAAAAACCAACTGGATATATCAGGGGCCACAGTAAACATGTCACCTTGCCACAATATCCCAGACTGCCTCTGAGCTACAGGGGCTCAAGGAGGACAAAAGAGACGCGATGTGGATTCTGATGAGAGGCTTCTACCTGCTTATTACGCATCACCCGCTGTGGCCAATCAGAGCACAGAAGCCAGAATTTCACTGAGATGAACAATGGGCCCTGGACAGACAGACGGCCCCATCCATCAGAACATCTATTAGATGTGGCCTTTCCTGTGTTTCATCATTTTCTTCTTTGTTTGTTTGTTCTTTCCTTTTACATCAATCCATGTTGTCTGTGCATTTTTACTCTTTCTTTGTCTTACTTATGTTTTCATTCTATCAATCTCTATCACTTTGGTGATGGCATGCTGAGATGCAATCCTCTTCGACGGGTGATTGCGCTGTGAATATTTAAAGACAGAGAGAAAGACAGACCTCTACAGTGAACAGTTTATAGGTTTAGTACTGTACAGATCCTCTGATAATTACAAAGCAAATGTATACTGATCAAATGCATCAAACACACACACACACACACATATACAGTACAGACCAAAAGTTTGGACACACCTTCTCATTCAAAGAGTTTTCTTTATTTTCATGACTATGAAGATTGTAGATTCACACTGAAGGCATCAAGGGCTATTTGACCAAGAAGGAGAGTAGATGACCTGGCCTCCACAGTCACCAGACCTGAACCCAATCGAGATGGTTTAGGGGTGAGCTGGACCGCAGACAGAAGGCAAAAGGGCCAACAAGTGCTAAGCATCTCTCGGGGAACTCCTTAAAGACTGTTGGAAGACCATTTCAGGTGACTTTTGATTAAAAGTTTGTTTAAAAGTTTGAAGTTAAGGCCATTAAAATTAGATTTCATGAAGATAACATACAGTATAGCACTGTTTGTCACGGTTTGCAAGGTTCATGGCACAGTCTCTTCATAAAAGCACTGTGGAAAACCACAGATGTCCAGGCTAGTTTCTTAAAAACAGCAAATTGCCTTGACAGTTCTGTATATTCTGCTTTGTTTATGTCTGTGAAATTTGCCCGAAGTATACAATTAAATGTAATGAACCAAATTCAACACTGTTTTCTCCTAAAAAAATGTTTCCTATATTGAGCCAAATGGAATACTGAGGCTTTAATTGAGCTTTTATTTTCTGGCTGAATAAACAATTTGTACCAGAATATTGTTTTCGTTATGCAAAATAGTCATAAACTGTGGCTGACTTACAGAACAGTACTCTGAATCATTTTATTGGTGACTAAAATCACAAGACATTAAAAGCACAGTTATAAAATAATTAGGGCTAAGTTAACTTGCTATTATCCCGTTAACGCGACAACTGATTAACGCCGACAATTATTTTTATCGAGCATTAACGCAGTTTTTATTATTATGAATGTCCATTGCTCACTGGCACACACATACAGACAAATCATGGGTCACAGGAGGGATGCTCCCGATCAAATTATTTAGGCTTAGCTACATTCACAAACCACTGTCCACTTTTATTTTTAACATAAAAGAATGTAATGAGTTCATAATCATGACTTTATAAGTTGGAAATAGGAAGTTTCAGGCATTTATTTTTGAATATCAGTAACATGTACACTTGTTATCCATGCCCTCTGTGGTAAATTACGTGCATGGAATGTGTTCAAGAACTTGGTATATAAATACTAAATTTGCATTCAAAATACTAGGAAACATTAGTTGTTTATTTAAACAACCCCCGCAAAAGTGGGCTACCTGTTCAGTCACATTTCATATCGGTGCATGATATGAATGCATTTAGAGGAACAGCATTCAGATGACCTTTACACAGCCATATGACTTTATGAATTCTTAACAAAATCCTGAAATAAGTTTTTCTAAACCCCTATTGGGATGCAGAGGCATGCAGTTTATTTCCACTGAAAAACCTAATGCAGCGCAGAACTCAGGCAGAGTTAAGCTGTCTACTGGCCCTGCACAAGATACACACAGCTTCCCCGTGGATGTTTAAAATGCATCCTGAGAAATGACTTGGAAAGCTGGTGCTATGAAGCTAAAACACTTCTTAAAAGGTATTTGCATGCAATCATTTCTCTACACACATCACATTCACTACTTACCAATAATGCTGTTTCAAGCTTGCTTTATAGTAAAACACATTGCACATCTTCTTTGCCTATGCAATTATATTCTGTTGTTGGTTTTTGAGCATATTCAGCAATTGCCTGAAGGAATAGTTCACCCGAAAAATGAAAATTTGAAGAACATTTTCTCACCCTCAGGCCATCCAACATGTAGAAGAGTTTGTTTCTTCATCGGAACAGATTTGGGTAAATTTAACATTACATCACTTGCACACCAATGGAGTGAATGGGTGCCATCAGAATGAGAGTTCAGACAGCTGATAAAACATCACAATAATCCACAAGCAATCCGCGTGACTCCAGTCCATCAATTAATATCTTGTAAAGTGAAAAGATGCATGCTCATAATAAACAAATCCATCATAAAAGCAATATGTTTTTGACTTCAATCCATTGCTGCGAGCTAAAACATGAGTCCTCTATCAATAATACTGATTTCTCCAGTGAAAAAGTCATCTTGTTTGAATCAGGAGAGAAATTTGGCAAACAGTCCAAAACACATCTGGACAAATATATCGGTGGTTTGAATGTGAGAGGGCAACAGGGGATGGACATTTTCACTGGAGAAAGCATTATTATGCATTATGTATTGGCATTTTTGCCAAAAGCAAAGGTTTGAAGTAGCTGACGGCAACCATTCACGGCAGAGGATCCAAAGATGAGCAAGTCATGAAATGCTTCATTTCTCCAAATCTGTTCTGATGAACTCATCTACATCTTGGATGCTGAAGGAGAGTACATTTTCAAGATTACAAAATACTTAATGGTACAAAAATGATGTATAAAAAGGGTAAAAAATTACTTTCATTGGCTCTTTCATACTTGAATGATTGGAATGAAATTCTTTCGTGTTGTATACTGTATATAATGTAATGTATATTGTACACTCCGTATAATATGCAATATAAATGTGCTACACTGTATTCATATCTATAATTTGGCCCAGGCCAAACTTAATAAAACAAACTGAATTAACACCTCTGAAAGTCTCATGAAAATACGTGTTTATCAGTCCTTGTGATCCACGGGGTGTTTTGTGGACCCGTTCAAAGAATCGGTTCGTTTTTATTCACAAATACAGAGGTTTTATCTGCTCCACTGAATCAATAAAGGAGACATTACAAGTCATGTCTCTCCAGAAAACACACACACTCACAAACACTCTCCAAAGCCATTAATTATCAGTCTGTGAGTATCTTATGTATTCTCTCCCAGCACTCACAAACAAAACTCCCTCCACTTTAATTATATCAATAAAGATAACATACCAATTTAAACAAATGTACGGGAGATTGAGCCATGTGGAGAATTAGCAATATAAATAGCCATTAAAAATGCATAACTGTCAATTAATGCTCTTGTAGAGTTGCAATTATGCAGTCTCAGTGACCTTGCATCTGTCTTTTCCATTAGGAAGACCTCTCTGAGAAATGAAGTGTCATGTTCCATACGGGGCTCTATCCCACCAGATAATGAAATAAAAGGAAGAGAGGAATAAACACATCTTTAATGAATGCCCTGAGAACGAGGCTGAAAGAGAATTTGCGATGCTGGGAAAGAGGTCAGCACACCTGGAGATGGTTCAGTTGATGAAAAAAAAACTGACTGTAAACTGATCTTTTCATTATTGTGGCATAATTGACATTTACAAAACCTGGGTTATGTCTTTCTAAACTCCGTACTTAACCCCGAGCATTAGAACGGTTCACACTTGTAATTCTGAAAAAGGGTTTGCACCAGAGTTATGAAACCCTGCTCCAGAGCTTCTGCAGTGCTGAGCTCTCATTGTGTAAAAGGATGTGGTGTTGTTGTTATATACTAACAGTAGATATGCTAGATGATTAGCAACAGACAGTCAATGGCATACCTCACATTCACGAGTTTTAGACAGTCACAGAAACACCACACGTAATATAAAAAGCAGTTTTAGTTTTTGGGCAGAAAAAAAGTCAGATGTTGAAGGAAAACAAAATTGGAGTAAAGAAAAGACTTTAAAGGGGTCATATGATGCGATATAAATATTTCCTTTCTCTTTGGAGTTTTACAAGCTCTTGGAGCATGAAGAAGATCTGTAAAGTTGCAAAGACTAAAGTCTCAAATCCAAAGAGATATTCTTTATCAAAGTTAAGACTGCCATGTCATATGACCCCTTTTATTCTTACCTTATACAACTTTTGCAAACACACACACAGAGCTCCTTTTTACAACAGCAGTGGAGTGGCGGCACGTTTGTTTGGTGCCCGGGAGATGACATGGTTGGTTCACTTAGTTTTGTCATGGCCACAACATAATAACTCATGGGAACGTTATAAAATGCTGTGGCCATGAGATATAAATTCGTGGATAAATGTCATATTTACTTGTGGGAACGACATCCTTATGTCGTGTCCTTGAGATGTTTTTTTTTTGAGGGAACGACATCCATTTCTCGTGGCCATGATTCTTAAAAAATAAATATATATATATATATATATATATATATATATATATATATATATATATATATATATATACCTAATAAGTTAATGTAATAATAACAATAATATACAGATATTAAATTAAATGTTTAATGTTAATAAAAAATGTTTTATCCATTATTGATAATCCTGGGTTGCTATGGTAACAGTTTTTTTTTACACATTAAACTCGTTGCCATGAGAAAAATATGTCGTTCCCTCAACAAAAGAAGCTGTGGCCACGAAAAATGGATGTCATTCCCTCAACATAGCATCTAGAGGCCACAACATAAGGATGTTGTTACCTCGACAAAATGATCTCGTGGCCACAACATAACATGACATTCCCACAAGTTAATATGACGTTGCCACTTATTAATATCTCGTGGCCATGTCATATCATGTTCCCACGGGTTTCACAATAATGGACATGGAATGTCGTAGTATACGTAAAGCAATTGAAATAATGGAAAGGAGGATTTAGAACCTCCAATGACAACTGGAAGGGCTACATTTGCTCCAAGTGTCTGCACGTCAGCGTCCGTATATTTATCGCTGTTCATCATACTTGTGGAATAAGTTACACAGCGTTTCAAATCATGGCGGGTGAGGGCTTTTCAAGTGAGTCTGGCCCGTCAATGTCTACTTACATCACTGTTAGTACCAGTTGTGCTGGTTAGACTCTGCTCCGGAGTAGGAGCTAATTTGGTTCTCGAAAAAGGCAGTCTGGTACTAATATCTCCTCTAGTTCCTGTGGTGCAAAAACACCCAAAAGTGGGTAGTTCCACAATTATGCCTGGTACTATGAAAAGGTTCCTGAAATGTATGAAAGGCCCTTAAGTGAACCGACAATTTCATCTCCCGGGCACTTTACATTTGACCAACGGCTGTGCCTCATTATAAAGAACGCTCTAAGGACGAACATATCACTCGCCTGACTTCAGCTTTTCCAAGGTCTTTATTGAGTGCATTTCAGTACAATAGTTCTCATAAAGTTACAGTTTCAAATTCTGACATACTCATCACACGAAACGAGAGTTAACTATACAGCCTCGGTGAGGTGGGGTGGGGGGGGCTTTCCTTCGTTCGGTATCTACAAAACAGTGTGAGCCAGTATCCATGCCATGCTAGTAATATCAACAGTTTCTTGAACCCTTTGACTCTCTGGCTTTCAATCTCGGTTGCCAAAATAATGCTCTATCATTTTAACATGAATGTGTCATTTGAAGCGCGCGAAAGCAAAAAGAACAATACAACACATAAGCTTGTTCCTACAGGCGATGTCAGACGACGCTTTTGTTTGTTCCAAACTTGCTTTTTGGTTGCGCTTGTGAAGCCTGAGCCGCGCTAGTGAACACATGCACCGCTCAGACTTCAGTTGGCACGGTAACAGGCAGCATCGCCGCTGATCCACTGCCAAACGCGCACCAGCCTCCGCAATGTGTCGACACTCCAGGCAAAGAGCGATAAAATTAGACTCAAATCATTCCCTTTCATTCTCTCACTCCCTGCCTGTTCCCTCAAACCTCCGAGAGGAGGAGGATACCCTTGCAAGAGATTAAGATTATCCTTGATTCAATTGTTCGACATGTGCAAAATTAGAGTTTAAAAGAGACACATTCGCATTAGAAATAATAGCGTTCATGTACATATTCAATTATAAATCATATACTACATCTGTAATGGTTGTACGTGTGTGTTAAATTATGATTAAGCTTCAGTCTGTCTATGCAGATGGTGAAGTGCTGCCATTATTGGGCCAGTATATATATTAAGATTATTAATTTAGCGTGTACAGATGACTGAGAAATGGCAGATCAGTTACAAAATGTAACGTTTTTAACTGGACAAGTGTCTGGTCTGTATATGACTTTTATCTATTCATGTATTTATTTTTAAAGAAGTATCTTCTGCTCAACAAAGCTAAATTTGTTTGAAAAAAAAAACAAAAACTGTAAAAGAACATTCCATTGTGAATAAATATTATAATTAAAGTCATTTTCTATTTACCATTTGAAATATTCATTTAACATTCCTCTTGAGTGTCTAGGGATCATTTAGAAATAAATATCCTTTAGAATTTAATATGCTGCTTTGCTGCTCAATAATTTTTCTTATCCATGCTAAAATATTTTTTTCCCAAGATTCTTTGACAAATGTATATTTGTATAAACTAGTCTTTACTGTCACTTTTGATCATTTAAAAGCATCCTTGCCAAATAACAGTATTAATTTCTTCAAAAATATGACCCCAAAACTGTTGAATTGCTGTATATATTAGGGAGACGCCAATATCATGTGTAATTATATTATATTAAGCCAATAAATTATGGATAATATACATTATAAAAATAAAAAAAAAACTCTATCCTGTTCTAGATATTAGCATTTTGAAAAAACCATATTGCTCAACCACTATTGTACTTTAAGCCCTCTCTCTTACAGTCAACATGAAATGTCATTTGCAACCCATTGCACTTCAATATGCAGTAATTATAAATGAAACAGGATACGATGATGGGACTTAATTTTAACCACCATGATTAGACTGTGAAAAGAATAGAGAATAATTCACGTGGTTGGAGGGAGAAGTGGAAAGAAACAGTTAGAACTCAAATAGTGTCACATTTTAATTTCATGCTGAGTTAATACTTCAATCTCTAATGTCTGTCACTTTCTTCTTTCTTTATTCCCCATTTCTTCTCATTTCTTTCCCTATCCTGCACTCTACTGTCTCTCGCTCATGCTTTCTCTTTCAGTCTCTGTCTCACTCCCACTCATTCATCACTCTCCTCAGTCTGTGTGCTGTACCTGCAGGTATCCCAGCATGCTCCACCCTCCCCAGAGTGTCCACAGCGATGAGAGCAAGTCAGCCATTTTTCAGCTGGGCCATACGGCAGGACGCGGGACAGCTTGGTTACGCCTAACTGCGAACGAGCTGGACGCAAGCCATGGTGAGGATACTATGTGATCATTAATTGAGCTGCCTCTGGTCCTTTGCGCAGGGGAAGACATCCTTATCTAGTGCTAACGCTTGTGTAAGAGCCAGACATTATCTCTACCGCCGTCGTATGAAGGAACAGATTCATTTTCTTCAGTGGAATACAGGCAAGGAGTGTGTGCAACCGTGCAAAAAAGAAACCTCTCGGCAGAAGCTGTAAAAGTGTCTTCCTTAACAAAGAGCCAATGCACTCTTTGGTTGCCATGGTGAAATTCATTGTAGCCAATTAGGTGATACACCTGGTGTATATCTGTGTGTATGTGTGTTGCTTGTAGAGAATAACCATAAACCATGAGTCTCATTAACTTACAGACAATGTAGCAGCTTATTCATTACACACACATACGATTCACAGCAGGCAAATTAATGGTACAAGTGCTAATGTTTCAAATCTCGCATTGGGGTTCTTTAATGCTAGACTTTAGGAGATCCTGTGGAGCTGCTTTTAGCCATTATGATCCTCAAATCTGGAACTTTTTACCAATTACATTTATATTTATTCATACAATACACCTTTGTCCAAATAAACTTACAAATGAGGAATTTTATCATAAAAGCCAACAATATTTGCAGCATACAATGATTAGACAAGCTCGCAATCATTCAAAATGATTTATTTGTTTGGTTGACTTAATTATTTTTAAGTTGGCTTTTGAGTATTTTATGTATCGAATGCATTTGATGTATTACTTTTAACATTCAAATTAACTTTTTTTTTTTTACTTCTAGTTTGTTGCTTTTTTTTTGCATCTTGCTGTTTCTTTTAAAACAATATTCTGATTTTTTTAAGCACTTTTAGCTACATTTTATGCTATAGTTACAATATTAATATTATTTGTAACACTTTACAATGTTTAATTCATTAACATTTGTTCATACATATATACATATATACATATATATATATATATATATATATATATATATATATATATATATATATATATATATATATATATATATATATATATATAAATTAGATTTTTAACACACTAAGGTTTATTGTAAATTCATGTTCATTCAATGTTCATATCTATTCTTACAACCCGAAATCTTTAAATGTTTTGTATTTTCAAAAATGAACATTGACCTAGATGAATAATTTTTTTCAAGAAGTATTGTTAAATGTTAGTTCATCCATAATGCATTAACTTATGGTGCGTTCAAGTCATCTCGTTTAGTTCATATTTCCGAGTTGAATGCACATGAACGCCACCACAATATCGTGGATTTTCGGGATTTTCTTTAAGCCCCGATCTGTACGAGTTGGGGGTGTGTCAGTGATTAACATGGCGGAATATAGGTATTTAGCTGTGATATTGTCAGGCTTTTCTATTTACAGCGCAGTAAGTTAATCGACGACGCATAATATGATGTAATTATAATATAACAATGCATATTGTAAACAAAGTTGGCAGTGGATTCATAAACTAATTTAAAACATAAAAAAACGAAGTATACCTAATGCACATTTTTTGTTCTTAATTTTCTAGAACAAGAGTTTAAGAACATTGCTGTATTTTTGTGTTTTTAATTAAGAGAAAGTACCCACCATCTTTCTCCGACGAAAGTGACTTGAACGCACATGCCGTCATAAGCACGACTTCCCACCTCCTGCATACAAACTTCCCAGGAGGACTTGAACGCACCATAATATTGGCAACTTTCTGTATAATGTTACCTATATTATTATTATAATCATCGTCAGTAAGCTGATGCTATCTCTTCATGGCAACCAAAAAGTAACAGCCCAAAGCCATCAAAAGCCTGTGTGTGTGTGTGTGTGTGTGTGTTTCCCAGTGCTTCACTGACTGCTTAAGTAGAATGTGCTCAATGGGGTGGCATTAGGCATCTGTTCATAAAGGGTCACACAGATGTTCAATCCAGACACACACACAAATAAATGGAGAGCTGATGACATGAAAGAACATGTACCGCATTTAGCAATGTCATCCAGAAACATCTGGAGCTGAAAGTGTGACTCGGCCTGATAAAAGTGGTGAAGGGCAGCGGGTTTGCAAGTCTCTTCGTTTCCTGTCCTTTACCTTTCCATTCACTTATCATGTAAACATGTACTTGCAAACAGATTAGCGGTTTTAAAGACCCTGTAAGACCAACATTAGTACAGCTTATTAACAGTGGAACTACATTTAAGTGTACTAGCTAGTTTAGGCGGTGACTATGCACCCTCCCAACGCTAGTCGACGCATTCAAACACTCTGACACGAAACTAACAAGAACGACTAGAAGAAGTAGGAGAAAGAAAAGCTGTACATGTAAGTGCTCATCAGCTTGGAGACACCTACAACAAACACTGTTCAGTGGCCTGAATGCGTAGCTTTTTTCACCTAAAGTATATCTTTTTGATGCTATTTTATACACAACTAACTGATATTTACACAATATTGACAGAGTCAGAGTTCATCCCAGATTGTTCTCGTGGCGTCACGCTGACGTAAGTGAGTTCGTGTCCTGCAGAATCGGTGGTTCTGGTCCAACATTGCCAAAAATGCAAACGGAAGAAGAGGGTATTTACATACAGGTCCGTTACACTTCACCTTCAATATGAAGGTTTACTCTGAAGATATACTCGTTTTTATTTAAAGATATACATCATTTATGCTTGTATGGCCTAGGAATGGGACGCAGGCATACAGGATGTCCTCTGGCAACGTCATCCATACTGAGATCGACAGGTAGTGTAAGTAGGAAGCAGTGATGATTGAAGGTTTATAGTGGAAATAAAGAAGTATGAAAGAACCTTGTAGAAAACGTTGTAGACGTCTCAGAATCTGAATAGTCACTGTGATTTTTTTGATAAGCAACGCGAAAGTAACTAAAACAGAATTAATGACTTGAAGAGGACAAACGTCTGCTTCTTCAGTTTTTCCCTGTAAATGTAGCCCAAAGAGACAAACAGCCGACAGGTTAACAGTTGTCCTGTGAGACTCGGCAGTCCTGTTCCGACCTGGTCTGTTGGATATGGGATAATGGTTTTTCTCCTGAAACACATTCTCAGATCAGGATGATAGTCTCTATTCTGGCGCGCTCCGATGGGATTGGGCTCACCCGCTGGTAATTCTCACGCAAGCTGCCCAGCCCGTCGTCCGGCGCCCCCTGTAGTCATGCCAGCTCTGTGCCCGTCTGACACTGGGACATCTGCAGGTGCATGGACTGAATGCTGTTGAGGATTTTCTTCTGATGGCCGGCTAGAGTCACACCTATCCTCAGCAGGTCCCTGTGAACACAAGATTATTGTATAACTACAGTTAATACTGGACACGCATTTAAATGCAGTATGCAACCATGGCACATAACTCCAAAGCAAACACTAAATAGCTATATAATATACATCTGCATCACTCCTTCCTAATTGTCATTTGTAACATACTTTAACATTACTTTTCCAAGAAACTGCTGTTCTCACTGCACATTGGTTTGATGCTCAGACTACATTCACATCTCAACTAAATATGGCTGAAATTTGACATTTTGCTTTAAATCCATTTATTTTTCGAGACATGTCAGTTACAACATCTGATTTTTTGTGACTGTTTTGCTACCTCCTTTAAATTACAAAGAGAAAATGGGAACTCTGAACAAACACTCAATTTATTCCACTATCCCTTGAGATGAGCCTTTGAACAACCTGTACTATCAATATACAAACCATTCAAACAACACAGAGAGAAAGAGAAACAGCTCAGAGCCCCTACAGGCTTATAGATGTGAGAGCAAAAAGTATTAACACATGAAAGCTGCTTGCATTTAACTTCCTGTTTATGCATGGGCTCTTACTTATGGTGCTAATTAAGCGCAGACCCTCTCTGTGAGCGCCGGCTGCATTAATCAGAGCGTCAGAGACGCTACACCTCACAGGACGCTTCCCACCACGAACAAAACACCAGGAGACATGTATTAAACATCATCAACAGCATATCCACCTGTTCGATAGCGACTCAAACAAGTCAAAACACATACGCACATACCTTAGCGATTCAGGCTAGTCCTTATGTATGGTTCATAAATCTATATTAAACAAGTTTGCTGAGATATCTGGCCGCTTGGCATTCTGTAATCAATGACTGTCTGGAAATCTGAAACCAGCTTTAATCCCCCTTCAGACAGACACAACAAACCAACTCACCAAGCATTAGACATCATCTAAAACAAACCAATAATATGACAGGACGGCTGAATAAGTCACATAATTGTTGTAAACATAATGATTTTTGAAACGGATGTTGTTAACAGTGTGACATATGAAAGTCTGTTTTCAACTCAGGAATCAGAAAACTAAGTGATTTAAACAGGAAATAAAGTTGCAATTGTGAGGTCAAAATTCACAATTTCAAGAAATAAGGTTGCAATTAGGTGGTTGACTAGTTGCATAACCTGTTGATGGAGTTAATAAACATGGATGACAAACTTATATAGAAACTAGAAGGTGTTTTATTAGTTGGTAAATCAGATGGTGAGCCCATGTTTGGCCTGGTCATGTTGGTCAGCCTGGATAGAACCACACTATGGCTTGGACTGGCTTGACCAACTAAAGCCAACATGGATTTTTAAGACCTTTATTTGCAGTCATGAAACCCCAACATTGAGAAATTTAGACACTTAAGAGTTCACACTCACTCTGAAGTCATCTGGGTGACCAGCTGTAGGGATGTGAAGCCAGAGTTGAGGAAGTTGTCTCTGTATTGAGACATCTTGACAGCAGCCAGCCAATCCTCTACAGAACTAAAGGTGGTGAAGTCTGGGATGGACCTGTCCAACAACGGTTGGGACGGACTGAAGGACGAGAGAGAAACAGAGAGTGAGATGAACGGGAAACCTTGGGTGTCATGGTTACTGTCTTTGTAGAGACCACCTACCTTGTATTTTTTCTACAAAGAAAACAGCTTCATGAGTGGCCTAAATAATGTCTTATTTAATATGAAAACACATTTTTAGGGTTTGTGAACTGTTTTAATACATTGTAAAATGTAATTTACTCTTGTGATGCAAAACTGAATTTTCATTAAAATAACTCCAGTCTTCAGTGTCACATGATCATTCAGAAATCTTTCTAAAATGCCGACTTGCTGCTCAAGATACATTCCTTAATATTATCAAAGTTGGAAACATTTGTGGTGCTTAACATTTTTATGTTAACCGTGATTTTTTTTTTTTTCTGGATTCTTTGATGAAAAGGGTTAGCTAAATAACTTTCTTTCTTCTTTTTTTTTTTATAAATATTTTGTAGGGGTGCTCCGATTACGATCGGCCAATCGTTAATGCGCATCTCGTCAGTAAAGCCGGTTCTCTAATCAGCGGTAAATTCCCTCAGGTGCGTGATTTCACATAGAGCAGCTGTTACTACACAGAGTCGTTGTTAATTGAGAAGATGTGCAAATAAATGCTGAAAATTAACGTGGATTTGCGCATCTTCTCAGTTAACAATGGCTCCGTGTAGTAGCAGCTGCTCTATGTGAAATCACGCACCTGAGGGAATTTACCGCTGATTAGAGAACCGGCTTTACTGACGAGATGCGCATAACGATCGTCCGATCGTGATCGGAGCACCCCTAATATTTTGTAACAATGTAAAAGTCCTTGCTGAATAAAAATATTATTATTATTTTAAAAAGCCCCCAGACTTGTAAGCATAAACTAAGGTTTCCACCATAGTATGAAAACAAAATGTGTGAATAATAAGTTTGTTTGACTCACATAGTGGGTATACTGGCAACTGCTTTAAGGCTGGTGGGATTACGGATGAGTTTGTCAAGCGTACTGACGATATCCGTGAAGCGTGGCCGAGTGTTCCGATCTTTCTGCCAGCAGTCGAGCATCAGCTGGTGGAGAGCAGTGGGACAATCCATGGGGGGCGGCAGCCTGTAATCCTGCTCTATAGCGTTGATCACCTACACACACAAATACAAACACATGTTATTGCCATTAATTGCTATGTTGTCATTGTTGGGAGGAAGCACTTACAGTATATCATATGATTCTTAAACAATTTCTGGAATCGTACACTGTCAAAAAAAAAAGAAAAAGAAAAAGCTACAAAGCTGTCACTGGGATGGTCCCCTAACAAATGCTAAAATGTACATCTTTGTACCTTTTTACCCCTAAATGGTACATGTAAATACATTAAAGGAACATATTAGTAAAAGTACATAATAGTACCTAAAGTGTCCAAGTGTGACACTGGACCACAAAACGATCTTAAGTCACTGGGGTATATTTTTAGTAATAGTCAAAAATACAGTACAGTGTATGGATCAAAATAATTGATTTTTCTTTTATGTAAAAAATCATTAGGAATATTAAGTAAAGATCATGCTCCATGAATATATTTGGTAAATGTCTTACTGAATATATTAAAATGTAATTTTTGTCAATAAAGGAAATGCACTGTGAGAAACTGGTTTTGAGTGCCTCAATAATAAGAACTAAATAATACCATAACCATATCATAAAAAAAGATCAAGCACACAATATTGTCTTATTACACAATGATTGCCACATATATCAGTTATGTTGCATAGACATTGCAACATAACACACAAACGACCCATGAGCATCATTAATCATTAAACATGATCTGTCATCCTACCCTCCTCAAACACTGGACTCTCTTCCAATACATCTCTCTGATTCTCTCTGACACAAGCAAAGATCAAATGAACAAACAAACACTGTCTATCCTCTGCACACCATTCTAGAGCTCTGGTTCGCACAAACATGAATCCAAATATTTGAGGATCAATATATATTTCCTGCTCCCTCCACAGCGGCCGCTTTTCTCCTAAATGGATTCCACAGGACCGCGGTGAGATGTGGGCACTGACCACTGCAGATGTCCTGCAGTTTCATTACACTGATATGATCTTTTTATGGCAATTTGGGATTGGATGATCATTAAAAACACAAGATTCAGATAATGAAGTGTGTGATAAGTTGAAGAAACTTTACCATCACCAACTTCACCTTTGGTGGTTCTTCAGTGTCAGAGAGTATGATTTGGGAGCACTATTGCTTTGTTTGTCTTTTTGGTGCATGTCATGAGATGTTAACAGAATCAGACAAGTTTACAGTCTTAGTCCTTCATAAGATGGTTTTCATGAATATTTAACAACAGAATTTTCAAGAAATTAAGTCTGTCGTGCATGACAGGCTAAAGCCCTTTTGAGCCATGGAGACTATCTTTGAGAAAAGAAAGTAAATACAGAGAATGTACAGAAAGTAGAAACATAATAATTAATTTATTTTATTTGTTTTCTTTGATTTGAACGTACTGAATCTCTGAATGCTCAAATTGTGAGTTTGGCGGTCATTACAGTCACAATGTCCTCAGGGTTCGTTCTGCATCTCTGATGTGTTAACAGGATGCTAAAAGGATTGGGGAATTTATGTTTTCATTGGCAGGATTTTCTGAAAATCCCTAGAGGGCCTAGAATGAGTCTGCTGTATTCAAAATTCGAACAGGAAAAATGTTTGTCTCCTCTGAAACACAGATGCTGGGAGATTTGAATGAAGAAAGACTAAGGCAGGTAATGTAGATTCAGTACGAAAGACAGTAAGACTCAAAGTAGTAAGCCTTAGAGCCGAAGAGATTGACAGGAAATGAGACTCATTGCAAAGGAATTCAGGGATAAAGCCAAAGGGTGTTTGGTGCTTTATAGTTAATCATGCATTTTACATAGATCATGAATGCAGGAGTGCAGAGAGCCTTGCACTATCAGAAAAAAGATGTCATTGGGGGGGTACCCTTTAAAAAGTTACTGAAATATCTCATTTAAAGAGCTGGGTAGTAATGGAGTACATGTAATCTGGATTACGTGATCAGATTCCAAAAATTAAAGTACTTGTAATTAGAGTAATCAACTTTTTAAAATACTTGTAATCAGACTACAGTTACTTTTTAACAAATTACATGATGACATTTTATTTACACAATGGTAATACGTTCACAATTCATTGATTCTCCTAAATTTCCTTTTTTTAATGTTTAATATTTTTTCCTGTTAAACTTGCCGCATATATACATTTTTGATTCTTTGAGTTTTCCCAGCGGAGACGGGGAGGGGTGTCAGAATCGCGCTCAGAATAAATCATCAACAAGATAATGGAAACTTGAGAGGAATACAGCCTTTAATTACATTAAATACATTAGTGTTAGTATTTTGTAAGTATTAACTGTCCATACATTGCACTTGAAAAAGAAGCTATTGTTCCTCCTGTTGGTGAATTGAATATATTTTGTGGAATACATTTTTTCTTTGTATATGTCAAAATAGTACAAGATTAGGCTAATTCAATATATGTGGTATCAAATAAGGGTTAGTCCAAAAAGTAACCCGATTACGTTACCAAAAACTTGTAATCTAAGAGATTATATTACTAACTACAAATTTTGTCATGTAATCTGTAATCAGTAACTGATTACAATTCATAAGTAATCTACCCAGCTCTGCTCATTTAGGTACTGATATGTACCTTTAAGGTAATAATATGACCCACTAAGGGTAAATGTGACAAATCTGTACCTTTTGAAAAGGTACCACCCCAAAACTATTCTATTCTATTCTATTCTATTCTATTCTATATACAACTTTTACAATATATGTATTAAATTAAATGATTAATTATTTAATAGTAATAATAATAATAATAACAACAATCATGATAACAGTTATTATTATCCTTATAAATTATATATTATATATCATCCTTATGAAGATATGATATAAGATATGATATGTTTTAATTAGTATTTTACTCAGTTTAAGATTCAGGGCTGGTGTGACTAAAAGCAAGTAATAGACTTTCAACACTGTTTAGTATAAAAAAAAGAGACTTACATCTTGGTTGCTCATGTCCCAGTAGGGCCTCTCCCCGAAAGACATCACCTCCCACATGACGATACCGTAACTCCAGACGTCACTAGCAGAAGTGAACTTCCTGTATGCGATGGCTTCTGGCGAAGTCCATCTCACAGGGATCTTTCCACCCTGAGGAAACAAACAAAAATGTCAGGTCAGATTGGTGCGATATGAGTGATAGGATGCTGTCATATGGATTCATTTTGGTCATAAGGATTCATGTGCCTAATTTATGTGCACATAACCATTCAACATCAAAATATTGCACTTTCACATGGACAACTGGGAAATATGCTGTTTGAACAAAGCAAATAAACAACAGGAACATATCGACTCTCTGAGTTCTACATCCATTGCAACTATAAATATTTGCAAACAATGAACCACATTTGCATTTTTTAAAATTCAGCATGAATTCAATTACTTTAGCTTTAAAAAACACCATAAAAACCTCTTTCCCCTTCTTTCAGTGCACACACACAATAGTCTAAGTGTGTGTGTGTGTTTGTGAGGAAGGCCTAGTCTCGTCCGTGGAGCGTGTCTGTCTGTAATTGGACTACCTAAGGCTGGATTTGTGTCTCACTGATTAAAATTGACGGCGGTTTGTTTTAAGATTCACCTCACATACACACCCACACAAACAATGACAAAACACACACAGAACTGGTTTGAGATCCACATGCTTCATGTTCCAGTCTAATGATGTCAATTAGTTCAGTCCTGCCTCTGACGTCAACCAGATGAAAACTAAAATGCAGAAAAGCTGAGCAGCATATTGTCATTCTGGAAGTGTGCTTAATCTCAATAATAAACTACTAATACTTTTACATTTTCTGAAGAAAATGTGCAAAACTGTCTGACAAGGGTTGTTGAAAGGGTATTGGTATTGGAAAACTAATTCATCCTCAGATGAATGTGAATGATGTCACTGCTTGTGGGCGGGGCTTTCTCTTTTTAAAACCCAACACTGTAGCTGGTCAGAGTACTTATGGAGAGAAATGAAAACATTTCGGTAAATTAAAGGACAACAAACTAAAACAAGATCACATAATCTCAGACCTCTTCCTCTGTCCAGTTTTTATTAAGTTTGGTGTGGAAACAGTGACGAAACCGTGGTCAGGGAAGGACAGATGCCTGCTGGGAGTTTGCGTCACTCTTTCAATTCCACCCTTCCACCTCTTTAACCTATCAGTTCCCTCTTAAGTCCCCTCCATCCATTCTCTTTTTTTTTCTTATCTAACACTATATTTTTGCAACCAATTGCATCTGCTGTGAGTCAGTGTTTGGCTTAAAAAGAAGAAAATAGGAGAAGGATCTTTTTAGGTTCTTTCTTGTTGGATTTTACTCGTTTGGTTTAACATAATTTAAAGATGAAATGGCTTGAAAACAAGCACACCATCCTTGTATATGAACTCAATATTCACTTTCAATATTCCTGTAATAATTCTGCAGCCCTGAGTCAGTATTATTAGTCATAGATTTAAAAAGACCAATAATCTTAAAGAGGTCATACCATCACATCAAAATCACATTTTATTTGCTCTTTCAATATAAAATAATTTGACGTAGTGTATAAACAATAAATACAAATAAAAAATTCCAGCCCGCCCAAGATCATTAACTGAAACTAAGCTGCAAAAATGGGTCATCCAGAAATCGCCAAGGTTATGACTTGCAGGCTTTGTGTTTAGGACCTCAGAAGTCTGTCAGGGAGAAAGCTGGGCATTTCTCAACAAGGAGCATCATGACATCCTAAAGCACAATAACATATGACTGCCCATGTTTAGATCTCATAGGTGGATTCAACAATTTAGCCCACCCTGATGAACAACATTATGAAGAACTAAAGAAAAAAAAAAAAGCTTTCTTCTTTCTTATCAAGTGAAAAATATATAACAAATGAGGCATCTGATGAGCCTTTCTGCTTGGATTTTCCCCTGACCTTTGTGTTCAGTGACCTGAAAGACTCAATTTCATCTTCATCGATTCTAATACAAGATGGAATGAACATACATATGACATAGACCAGTGGCATACAGGTCACCTCCATTGACTTCTACCTGTGACAAGAGGCTCATTACTTTTACATTGAGACCATGTAGTGTGATATAACATACAGACCTGAACTAGCAATGGTTAATGCAGAAATGGCTACTGTATGTCTTACACCTATAATAAAGTGTGGTTCTAAAAATGGGGTGGGAAATAATAAAATAAAATAAAATAAAATAAAATAAAATAAAAACTGCTGAATCACTGAAACATAATTTCTGGGCAAATACAGTAATGTGGTTTATCATTCATTCAGCATTTATAGGTATAGATCCATATACTTCTCTGATGCACCACTGTCTCTCACTGTTTCTAATACGAGCTGCAGACTGACAGAACAATGAAGATCTGTCTCTCATAGCGGCACATGCGCACAGCAAACAACACTTGAACACAAACACACTGTGCATATTAGAAAGACAGAAAGAGACAGGAGACTCTCTGTCCGTCTGTCTGTCTGTCTATCTATCACTAAATTACATCCAAGTAGTGTTGTCAAAAGACCCACTACTTCGGTACCAAGTCGGTACAAAAAAATAATAAAAATGTCACGGTAAGAGGTTTCTTTAAGTACCGGTGGTACAGAGTACCCGGTCAACCCGGTTCTTGAGGCATACAGTGCTATGATTTCCGCAAAGCAGAAAACGCGGACGGAATCTCAAAATCCAGTCATGAAAATTAAACGTACATTTTAATATGGACAGTCACGGAATTTGTCAAAGTTGGCATAAATGAATCAAATCAAATCTCCATATGGACCAGTATCTGTAAATGTTAAGCCGCAAAAGTTGGTTGAAATATGGATCCTGCATGTTCTGCGCATCTCTGTGTGAATGAATGAATGAATGAATGAATGAATGAATGAATGAATGGCAGAGACGTGCGGGTTTGTTTACTACATAGACTGAAGCACCTGACGCTTGCAGTCATTTCAGCATCTGCCGTCTCAATGAGGACATAAACAACATCACCAGAACTGTTCTGAGACACTTCACAAGCATTTGAAAACATTGGACAACAGTCCAATTTGTGCTGTATTCAGCAGGCAAATCCTAAGTTTGGGAGGTGGTTCAAATAGCAGCATGCTCGCCATGCGACGCTAACATTTCATGTCCCCTTCCTGGTCCTGTACCGCTCTGCCACCACCCAGACGCCCGACGAGAACCGCACAAATTAAACCACGTTCACCTCATCCTTTATCATCCTTTCCTCCAAACTACCTGTCCGGTATTTTTAATATTAGATTATGACCTTGTCTTTCATAACAAGGTTGAGTATTCTTTTTTTTTTCTTGACTCGAACACTCTTTCTTTTCCTTTGAGAGTTCTTTGTGCTTTAAAGGAAAGAGTGCTCGTATGCCACTGTGTGAGGTTTTCAAGTCACATGGTGCTGCAGGTCAAAGGTCAGATGGCATGTTTAAATAATGACAGCTGAGGACGGCGGTGTGGGACAGTGTTGCTTACACTGCTCCTCTGCCTGATACCCGCAGTAACTTGCTAACCAATATGCTCACATTTTACCACAGAGGAAAGGGTCAAGGTTGTATAAACTCATGAAATTGAGATTGAACTGGCAGTTTAAATTTAATGAAAATAAACTATGATAAATGTTGCAGTCCAAATTACGTACTATAAAAGTCAGGCAACACTACTATTATTGCTCATACTTATTAAAAAAAAACATAGAAACATACTTTTAAGGTTAGCATGTATAGCCTGACCTCACCACTTGTCCTATAGACATAAAAACACCCCCGTTGAGGAGAGTTGTGCTATTATAATTCTAAGCCTTAAATTGCATAAAATACAAGTCCCCAGAGCACCCTGTTTTATGATTTTCGGGCAAAAATCATTCATTTTCTTCAGAAGAACATAAAATCTAGTGTTACTCTGTTTTAGACACAACCCTTCTTGCTTGGCATCAATTAAAGAATAAATCAGCTTTCATTCAGAATGAAACTGACTCTGTGATACTGACCTTGAGGTTTTTCTCCTAAATGCTGTTGTAGACTATTAGGATTGCTCAAGGCAAGCTGTTGTGAGATCAGGAAAGATTAGGCGTAAAAGAGCACACATGTTCATCTCAGCTGCACCGCACAGAGAACCGACACACACACACAGACGGGGAATGTAATAACTGATGGGTTTATACTGGCTTAGCTACCTGTGACACACGAGACACACACACACACACAGCATTCTTATGTTCATTCAATTTGACATTATAATTAATCAGTTCTAGAATTCCTCATTCTTATCACTCCATGGATTCCTTGGGAACTGAACCCATGAACTTGGCTCTGCCTGATCTGCATGAACAGTATAGGAGCTGTGTTGTTAACACTGATCCAACAAAACCAGACAACTGCATGATGGTCAGATGGATTCTTCATGTCTCATGATAATTCACACTACCCTAACAAACCAAGTAGGGCAATGTGAACTAGTTTTACTGACAGTTCTTGGGCAGAATAAGTCATAATGTTGACCAGTGTTGACACCGACTGGTAAAAGTCTGGCTGAACATGCTATATAATTGAACAAGACGCTACAGGACATCAGACTTCAACAACCAGAGCTGAGATTACAAATCTGAAGACACTGAAGGAATTGAAATGATGAGTAAACAGATGAAAGAGAGAATGTGCATGTCACATTCCACACTCCAGCATGCCAAATCACAACCCTTGGATGGGAGAGGAAGAAGAAGAGGAAGAGGGAAACAGAAAGTGACAAAGAGGAGGGTGGCAGGGCGAGGGGGTGTCACACATTCAGATCCCACCTCAGTGTAAATAGATTTATTTTCCATTTCCAGCCATTGCACTTGTCATGCTGACAGCAAGAGGGAAATCTGTGTCATGATGGGAAAGTAAGGGACATTTCTTTATTTCTTCCCTTTCAATTTCAATTCCTTCTCTATATTTCTAGATCTCTACCAGGCCCGAGAACCCTCCAGTTTCAGGTGAGAAACTCTCTGGGTAGAGTTTGAGTTTTAGTACAAGATTGTTATCTTCAAGTTAGACACTGTACATAAATCAACTTAAAACACCTTTTAAAAGAAAAATGTCAGAGTGACAGACAGACGAATGGGCAGACATACTTACAAATATCTCACAGTCTAGATGGTAATCTGGCTGTACTGTGTGTCCAGACTAAATGTGACTCAGATATTTGGGCATTCAATTTTTTTATTCTTCTATGGAAAGACAGATAGACAGACGGATGGGTGTATGGATGGATGAATGGATCGATGGGGCTAATAAACACAGGCTGTGAAAAGCTAAAAATTGAACTTTAATTGCAAAAACCCAGGGGGTAATTAAATTCTAACTCTATCAGTGAGAAATACAGCGATGTCACATCATACATCAGTATCACACCCCTGTTTATACCTTTGACACATATTCCTGTCAATCAGCAGTCACCACAGGACATCCTGTTTGTGAATAGCGCCTGTCTTTGGGGCTTAATGAGCTTTTACGCATTTTAAGAGACAAAACGTTAGCTAAATATTCCCTGTCTGTCATCTCATCTCTTTATCATCCTCCTCACGTCTCTGCTCACCACCAGAGTGTAAAAGATGAAATTGTGTTCTTAACATGCATGGGACATTTCTATGAGAAGACCGAAATGAATTTAAAACAAGGATGTAAACCAGGGCCGTTTCTCTCCAGTGCGGAGGAAATGGCTGACCCTGCTAAAAGTTCGACTGTCCCTCTGTCTGAAACCAGCCTGAACACAGAAATCATAACAGGGTCAGATAAGCCCAGATAATTACTAGCGCGACGAATCCACGCCACCAAAAATATCACAGTGCTCTGAATAGAGAGTCTTTAAGGAGACAGGAGAAAATAGTATTTCATATTAATATTAAAGATGCACAGCACAGGAGGGCTAATGATGCCCTGGATGCTTATTAATGATACATAATAGAGAATTCCTGAAGTCTGAGCGCTCCATTTGGGAGGCAGGCTATTGGAAGTCCAGTCACTTGGCTACGTTCAATCACATACAGAATTTAAATGCAGCTTTTTCAGGAAATGATCATGTCTTGTCAGGGAGACAATGCACTGTTTCTTTCTGGAGGCATTTTGGGGAATAAAAGACAAGGTGGACAAGAATGAGAAAATAAAACCAAAGCTTGTGGAATTGAGGGGCAATTACAAACAGTCAATACCTGCCTTTTTAATTTTCTCAAGCAACACGTGGCACTGATTGGCTCCTCTTAAAATGAAGAGGTGAGCCTGACATGCCAGGGCGAAGTCTTACCAGTGAGCTGGTGTAGGTGGGGTCAGAGGTGTCTTCCTGCAGATAACGGGACAGGCCGAAGTCCGACACCTTGCAGACGAGGTTGCTGTTAACCAGGATGTTGCGGGCAGCCAGGTCTCGGTGGACGTAATTCATCTCCGACAGGTACTTCATGCCTGCAGCAATTCCCCTTAACATCCCCACCAGCTGGATCACTGTGAACTGCCCATCATTTTGCTGTCACACAAAAAACAAAAACAAAAAAAAAAAACACGGATATCACATGATGTTCAGCAACACATCAAAGCTCAACCTCAACCAAAAGAGCTCCTTGTGTTTAGTGATAAATAATTTTTGGTTGTGCAGTATGTGGTTAATGAAAAATATAACCATCTATTTTGAAAAGCTTAACATGATTTGTCAAAGCAGGACTTGCTTAAGAATACACGACACTGCTTCTGGAACAAAATTCCTATGACTCAAATCAGATTTTAGGGTTAAAGTTGTGCGCCATTCACAACTAAATTGTGAGTGCTTTTAAAATTCCAAATTCAAATTGAAATGTTTCAAAACAATTATAGATGTGATATATAGAGAAAAGAACAGAGAGAACGATAAAATGATTGATTGTCATTCAAGTTCCTGTGGGGTGTATGAAGCATATGAACCACATGATCCACACCCCCTATTCTTAAGGGGTTTTCTTGGATGAAAATCAAAGAACCACGCTTGAGTTCACACCAACATTCACACCAGCCTAACGAATCAAAAACTGACTTCCCACAGACTCACATCCACATCAGAAGCTCTAGTGTGAAATGGCCCAGAGTCTGGAGGTCCTTCTTAAACTGTGGCTGGATCTCCACTGTACACTTGCTCCAGTTGCAGTAGACTGTCTTTGCAATTAGCGTGAAATCAAACATCAGTGAGCTATAATCTTTTAGAAAACAAGTTAATTAATAAAATAATTTCATACACAGACAGACCCTTCAAAAATTGAGATAAACAGCAGCACCAATTAAATAAATATCTTGTGGATAAAAAGAGACATTGATTTTCCTTTGTGTTTTTTTTTTGTGTTTTTTTTGTGTTTAACACTCTTCACCAGTAGCTGACTAAAAACTGCACACAGTGGGAGACCTTTCAGTTCCTTCGAAACCTCTGCCGCCATTTTGCACAAGTGAAAGATTTGAACTGAATGCACGATAACAAACAGGGGTGGAGGGGGGGGGGGGGTGGATCGATGGCGACGCTACTCGGATGTGGTGGATTTCTAAACCAACTTCAAAGAGACCCTTTATTGTGGCACCAGATCAAAGCCAGGGAGAACCAATCCATGAGATTGAAAAAAAAAAAAAAAAAAAAAAAGGGGCTGAACATTGATTAAGCAGTGTATTTCTCCACACCAGAGTGAAAGAATGACACAGACAGTGAGAGAAGAGACACAGAGGGTGCTTGTTTTGGATGTTGCACTTACCCTAAGGAAAGAGTCAAGTGCCCCGTTCTCCATAAACTCTGTGACGATCATGACAGGTCGGCTCTTGGTGACCACACCCTCCAGGCGGATGATGTTGGGGTGGTCAAACTGCCCCATGATTGATGCCTCGGACAGGAAGTCGCGCCTCTGCTTCTCAGAATAGCCTGCTTTCAGTGTTTTGATAGCAACGTAGATCTCTCGTTTTCCAGGCAGTTTCAGTCTACCTTTATACACCTCCCCGAACTCACCTGGGGCACACAAAGAGGAGGAACGTGTGAAACGCCATTAAACCCATCGAAAAACAATGAAGCTTCTACTGCTGAACATCAGCTACAGTACAGAGGGAATCTCTGAATCTCTCCAGTGCTATGTCATGTCTTGTTAATGAGTGAAGCTATTAGGGTTCCTGAAACGGTTTGGAAATTAAATGTGGGGATAGAATGGCAGTGGTGAAAGATCCAAGCTCAGAACCAAAATATAGTAGATTCAAACTTCACAATTTGATCGATACAAATGTCTATGATCTGCCTAGAGGTGTAGAAGGAACAGTGAATCAAAAAATATAGACGCAAATTGGATTCCCAAAAGCTAATGAATGGAAGTCAGATTTTAAGAAGTTATACATATATATTATCGATTGCATGACAAAACTTGCATTTTTCCTCCCCATCTTTGAAGAAGACAATATCAACTGCAAACAATGGTTTTCAGTGATTCAGTGTTTTCTGAAGTAGTGTGAACTAGTGCAAGCATACTCAGATGTTTTGGATTCTATGGATTCTAATTGGTAATAATAATAATAATAATTATTGGCCAATACAAGTGTAATCTGATATCTTCTAAAGCAAACAGAAACTACTAAAGCCCTAAAAGTCCCAGAGTTTGATTATCAGCATCAAAGCTTAGAATTTGTGTAGTAGAGCTCATGTGTGGATCTTTTCCAGTTTATTCAGTATTTAGACCAAGTTATTTATAGGCAGACTTCTATAAAACTATTCTGGCAAACACAAAGGCAACTTCCTAAGCACAGTTCAACCAGTGGTGTCATCTTAGGTCTGGACTACTGTTAACCCTAGAGTACAAAACAAACTAATACTTATTAAAACAGTTCAGATACTGTAGCTTAACAGTTAAGGATCTGGGCTGTTTACACGAAACTGCAGATCAAGTAAAGAGGATATAATTCAGGAACGAGTCATTCTGACCTTCAGTATGTCATCAAACTCCAGGCTGCATAACGCATGTTTACTATACTTACTGTAACTTCACTAGAAGCAACTTTAGAGCAAAACCAAACTTGATTATATCTGTATGGCCCCAGAAGTCTTCTAAAATCAATACAGCTCAAGATAAAATAAGCAAAAATAGTAAAGGATAGAATAAAGAGAAACTTTGTCAACTTTGACTGGAGTTTTAGTGCTAAAAGGTTGAGAGTATTTGTTATGATCTGTGTGAAATCCATATGTGGTGCATCAGTGGATTAACTTGAGCTGTCTGACGCAGAGCAGACTGAGTCATACCGCGTCTCCACCACGGCTCGCCAAGAAGATGAGGAGAAGGGCACAGACCCTCAGGGAGCTGTGTCGTGAGTCCTACTTGAGTTTGTGAGCAAATGTAGAGAGTTACTGTAGATGTGCTTCAAAACTGTCTCAGAGAAATGGCTGTGTAATGTTTGTGACTTTTTACGGTCTTTTTAGAACTGCTGTTTATTTTCAAGCTTTTGCCCATAAAGTTTTAAACCTGTTACACATGCATTAACAAAAAACCAGCAATAAACAAGCAACAGACCTGCCCCAATAACTTCTTCAATCTTGACAGTGGAGACATCTATTTCCTTGGCGAATTCTCTGACGGCTTCATTGGGATCTTCATAGGTGAAAGGGTCGATGTAGATTTTCATCCCCGGAGAGCCTGGCAGGGTCGGGCAGCCCATGGGTGTGTGGCAGTTGGACAGATCTGGCCTTAAAGTGAGTTCTGGAACACAACCAAATTCCACAAATCGTTAAAATGCTCTGAAATAGCTTTTGCTTGGTGTTAACAGTTTTCATTTTAATGCAGCTGTAAAAGCATTATGGTAAATCTATTTATGACCTAACCGAAAGCAGATCAAGTCTAAGTGTGTTATTATAAACCATTTCTGTTTTAATGCATTTATTGAAGCAGTAAATAAACAAATCTAATATGAGGGGTAAAAAAAATAGGCAAATCTAAAACAATGTTTTTTTTTTTTTTTACTGAAATATAAAAATGATTACTGCATCCAACGCCTGATGCTGATGACATCAGTAGTTTCTCATAAAGCACTGAAATAAATAGGGTAGTGAACTGATTTAAATACTAAGTCCAAATGATTTTCATGACATTCAACATTCAGTTAATGGTTCTGAGTTCTTAAATATAGTATTAAATCAGTGATGAATGTAAGTGAAGCACTAAAAGTAGTCCACAAAATAATAAGGACTATTTTATGATTCATTGATTCCACTTGCAAATTTCAGTACACTTTAAATTTAATTATAATGAAAAAGATAATCCAAAATCTCCTATTGTTTTTGATGGAAAAAATGAAAGTCTTAATATTAAGATCAGTATGACATAATGACAGAATAATCAACAACACTGTTTTCTATACACGCACTTAATAAAACACTTAAAACAATACTTATGCTGTATTATACTGTAAGCATTATTGTTTGTATTTTATGTATGTTCTATTGTTGTGCAATTGTTAAGTGGAAATGAAATCAGAGACTTTAATCAACAAAGTCTAGAAATAAAACTAACTTCTATTGCTAGCCTTTACAGTGTTTATTTTCTAACTTTTTTCCCCCTTTAAATTCATTGCTGGTGACTATGTCATCATTAAACATCAGTGGCACACAAGACAGTTGCAGTGAAACTCTCTCTCTCTCTCTCTCTCTCTCTCTCTCTCTGCTTCTCCAATAGAGCCGAATCAAATCTTCTGCCTTTATCCCCCACAGGACCTCATAAACAGATAACGCAGACACGCTATCAAACTGCTCCTCATGGCAGAAGATGAAACTTCATGCGTAAACATCAGTATGTGTGTGTGTGAGGAAGAAAGGATGCAGAAGTAATCTCAGAGAATCAGAAAGAACCAGCAACCCACACAAATAAACCAAACATTAAATGAGCAGTAAAAGGAGGTGTTCATTTCGGCTGCCCAATAGAAAGACACCCAAAAGTAGATGTGGAAGCTGATGCAATCACACTGAAAGACACTAACGTCTGCTTCGAAGAGGTGAGTGCTGACTCGGACGCAGGAGGGTGGAGAGATCAGGGTATGTCACCCAGCGTGACAGGAAGGCCAAGAGACATTCAAGTCTTCTGCCACTATAATAATAACCCATCCGGCATTCACTTTACCGAATCCAGACAACAGTGTGAAATGGATGCCCAAATTCACCTGATTTACTGCCCTTATAAATCACAAAAATAGATAATTCATGCATGGAATTGACGATGCATATTATTATAAAGAATTTGTTTGGTTTGCATGATTCTTTCATCAATATATAGTAACTTCTGAAATGACTGCTGAAATTAATATTCAGCTTTTCTTTGTTGCATGTGAGCTGGAAAGCCGATTATACTAATAAGGTAAATTGACCATCAAATCTCAATAGATACGTAAAATCAAGCCACATCCAACATTGAATTTTTGCCTAGATATTAAACTCCGAAATGTCTCATTATTATTGTCTCAAGTTAACTTTAATTAAGCCCTATCTAGAGAAATCAAATACCCGCTTATTATTTTATTTATTCCATTTATTTTAATAAACAAGCTCGATGCCACTATTAAAACATGGGTAACATTAAAATGATCATTAAAATGATTTATATTTATTTATTCATTTAGAATATTTATAGTATATCCATCCATCCATCCAACCAACCAATAAAATAACTAGATTTATTTTTTTCATTTTTAAATGAATTAATATATATATATTATATTTATAGCATATATCTGTTGAGCTTGATCCACTAACAAAAAATACATAAATAAATAATCACTTTAAAATTCACAATATTTATTGATATCATTTACACTGCAAAGAAAAAAGAAAAAAGGCTCATTCTGAAATCTTTGAACTTCTGACATCAGAAAAGCAAAAACATTCACATATTCAATCACATTTGAATGTCAACAATGCCTAATAAGTGACCAGAAAACAGAGGAAGAAACATAAAAGATGTTACTATAACTTAAACCATCACAATTAACAAGTGTTTGTAAAATGTTGTGATGTTCTTCAGTGTGTAGCATCTACAGCTCTGCAGATCCTTCAGAAGGATGCTGGCATTATAAAAGAAGGGTTGAAGTTTTTTTTTTAACAAGGCCCCTAGCCATTTCAAAGCTTTACTAACATTTTAAGTGGACATCAGGGGAAAAATGATAAAAGGAATCTATATGATATGAACCCTTTAACGTGAAAAAAGTCATGCCGGTCTGCTGAATTATTAA
>NW_020526046.1:0-75000 GCF_003368295.1 Carassius auratus
CTCTCTCCTTGGCTGGACCCAGCCGGGCATTTGGGGAATTTCCAAGACAATATAACACAGTATGCACCTTCAAGACAACTCCCTTGCTCTTTCCTCCTTCGGCATATTATTGGTGGTCGCTTACACACAGGCATTATAGGGACAGTACACCCTGTAATGAAAAATCTGCTGAGAGTTTACTCACCCTCAGTCCATCCAAGATGTAGACGACTGTGTTTTCGTCCTCAGAACCGATTTAGAGAAATTTTGTATTACATCACCAATGGATTCTCTGCAGTGAATTGGTGCTGTCAGATGTTTTTAAATTCAAACCTTTGCTTCCGGCCAACATCTGAGTCTATAATCCATAACAACACGTCAACTAGTGCAAATGTCCATCTTCTATTGTCCTCACATTAAAACGCACCAACATATTTGTTTTGAACTATTCTGGAATGTTTTTGTGTTGAATCTGTGCACATTTCTCTCCTGATATAAATGAGATGACTTGGAGAAAGCAATATTATGGACAGCTGGAAACAACGGTTTGAAGATAAAACATTTTAATGATGGATTTGTTTATTACAAACACTCAGAATTTCACTTCACAAGCTATTAATTGATGGACTGGAGACATGTGGATTACTTGTGGATTATTGTGATGTTTTTATCAGCTGTTTAGACCCTCATTCTGACGGCACCCATTCACTGCAGAAGATCCGCTAAGTGATGTTATGCTTCATGCAATTTCTTCAAATCTGTTCTGATGAAAAGACAAATTCATTTACATCTAGGATGGCCAAGAGTACATTTTCAGCAAATTTTCATTATTGGGTGAACTACTCCTTTAAGTTTTTTGAGTTGGAGAAGAGGGAAAAGACTGCTGACTCAATGAGGACCAATCAAGTGCATTTTTAAAACAGGGAGGGCAAGGTCACAAGTGTTTGTGTGAGGAGACGGAGGGAGTGCAGGTGTGTACAAAAAGGAAAAAGAAGAGGAAGTGTGTGTGTGTGGACATGTTTGTGTGGACTAGGTGGTCTAAGGTCAGCTAGAATCATTCGGGATCAGCAGTTAGACTAATTATTTCATCAGTGTGGGTGTGTGGGGACCTGGGGCTCGGATCAAGGTGTGTGAGTGTCAACGCCAGGGTGCTGAGGGCCAGAAGCAGAAACACCCTTTACTTGAAATGAGTAATAATCCTGCCAGAACTACAGGCCACAGCAAAACATACACACACACACACACACACACACATCCTGACATATGCTCCCTCGAGTCTGCAGCTCATCCACTCCAAGTCTTTGGCTTATTATTGGTGTCCAGTCATGCTTACAAAAATCATTTCCAACTGCATGCATGTGACTCAGCAGACTATGCATCACAAATCCACACAATTATACAGAAGACAACACTATTATCATTATACAGAGCTTGTCAAAACAGTGTGCAAGTAACAGCACCAACACACTGTGGAACCTGAAACATTATTGAAGATTATGTACTGTATGTAAAGCTTGAATTCAGCAGAAAGTGTTACACATTAAAGGGATAGTTCACCCAAAAATTAAATGTTCCAAATATTTTTTTTTTCTTTGGGACATAAAAGATATTTTGAGAATATCTGTGTTTTTTTGGTCTGTACAATAGAAATCAATGGTAATCAAAATGGTTTGAGTACCAACATCTTATTATGTGGAAAGAAAGGAAGCCATCCAGATTTGAAATGACATGAGGGTGAGTAAAAAATGACAGAGGTTTCATTTTCGGGTTAACTATTCCTTTAGAAATACACTGAGTTATCTGAATGGTTTACTTTCACATGGGATGAAGACTGTATTCATATTAGCATTATATGAAAAGTGCTTTTATTAAAGGGATAGTTAATCCAAAAATGAAAACTATGTCATTAATGACACCCTTCGTTCATCTTCAGAACACAAATTAAAGGTCCCCTTCTTCGTGATCCCATGTTTTGAACTTTAGTTAGTGTGTAATGTTGTTGTTAGAGTATAAATAATATCTGTAAAATTCTAAAGCTCAATGTTCAATGCCAAGCGAGATATTTGATTTAACAGAATTAACAAAAAACGACCCGTTTGGACTACAGCCCTCTAGTTCCTGCAGTAATGACGTCACTAAAACAGTTTTTGACTAACCTCCGCCCACACTGTAAAAAGTTTAACTATTATTTACTCAATTTTTTTGGTGAAACATTTTTACACTCAAAAAAATTGAGTAAATTTTAAAGCTGTGAAATCAATGAAATATACTGTTTAAATTGAGTAATTGTAAGTAAAAAAATTAAGTAAATCTGAATAACTGAATTGAGTAATTGTAAGTAAAAAAAATTAAGTAAATCTGAATAACTGAATTGAGTAATTGTAAGTAAAAAAATTAAGTAAATCTGAATAACTGAATTGAGTAATTGTAAGTAAAAAAATTAAGTAAATCTGAATAACTGAATTGAGTAATTGTAAGTAAAAAAAATTAAGTAAATCTGAATAACTGAATTGAGTAATTGTAAGTAAAAAAATTAAGTAAATCTGAATAACTGAATTGAGTAATTGTAAGTAAAAAAATTAAGTAAATCTGAATAACTGAATTGAGTAATTGTAAGTAAAAAAATGAAGTAAATCTGAATAACTGAATAACTTTATATGAGAAATAAAATTAATTAGATATAATCATAATTATAAAACACCACAACTGAAATTCTATGTAAAATAAACAAAAAATATTGAGTAGATATAATTGAAATATTGGATGAAATTTAACCAAACAAATGTGCTATGTTTACTACATGTAAAAGTGAATTTAACTTAATATTGGACTATAAATTATCAAAATGTTGCATTCACTTTTTTTTTTACACTATTCACCCTTTACAATTAATATAATAAAACCAAATAAAGAAAGAAACACATTTTTTATTAAACATTTATTTGTCAATTAAACATTAGACAAAGTCTAAAATCAACCTTTGAAACATTTTATCCATTTTAATATTCCAGTAGATTGCAAAAATTAAAAACTGTAAAGTAGCCATAAGGGAAATGATTAAACCTTATGAAACATTTCATCCATCTTAGTATTCAAGTAGATTACATGTAAAATACGATAGCCGTAAGAGAAATGACATCTTACTTTGTTCCTGGTGCATACCAGCCATTTGCAGTCACACTCATTACCACTCATTAAACCATAAAAAAAAAGCAACACTTACATCAATATTAAAGGGATAGTTCACCCAAAAAGATGATGTTGTCATAATGTACTCGCCCTCAAGTTGTCCCAAACCTGTACGAGTTTCTTTCTTCTGTTGAACACAAAAGATATTTTAATGAATGTTGGTTAACAGACAGTTGAAAGTTGCCATTGACCTCCATGGTAGGAAAAAAAGTATACTATGCAAAGTCAATGGCAACCTTTAAATGCGTTAACCAACACTCTTTAATACTTGGCTGAATGTCACGTCACTTCACTTAAAATATCTTTTGTGTTCAACAGAAGAAAGAAACTCGTACAGGTTTGGGACAAACTGAGGGAGAGTAAATTATGACAACATCATCTTTTTGGGTGAACTATCCCTTCAACAGAATTAATCCGATAACAGAAACACTTCCATCAGGAATACCCATTCAGTGGGATGATCATGAACCACTACTATGCAAGAAGATAATTTTTTTAACCTCTGAACATTAACAGAGAGTTTTGGAGGATCCAGCTCAAGAAACAGTTTTTGGAACAACTCAAGTGAGTACAGGTCTTTCTCAAAATATTTGCATATTGTGATAAAAGTTCATTGTTTTCCATAATGTACTGATAAAAATTAAACTTTCATATATTTTTGATTTATTGCACACCAACTGAAATATTTCAGGTCTTTTATTGTTTTAATAGTGATGATTTTGGCATATAGCTCATGAAAACCCAAAATTCCTATCTCAAAAAATGAGTATATCATGAAAAGGTTCTCTAAACAAGCTATTAACCTAATCATCTGAATGAACTAATTAACTCTAAACACCTGCAAAAGATTCCTGAGGCTTCTAAAAACTCCCAGCCTGGTTCATTACTCAAAACCACAATCATGGGTAGGACTGCTGACCTGACTGCTGTCCAGAAGGCCATCATTGACACCCTCAAGCGAGAGGGTAAGACACAGAAAGACATTTCTGAACGAATAGGCTGTTCCCAGAGTGCTGTATCAAGGCACCTCAGTGGGAAGTCTGTGGGAAGGAAAAAGTGTGGCAAAAAACGCTGCACAACGAGAAGAGGTGACCGGACCCTGAGGAAGATTGTGGAGAAGGACCGATTCCAGACCTTGGGGGACCTGCGGAAGCAGTGGACTGAGTCTGGAGTAGAAACACCCAGAGCCACCGTGCACAGGCGTGTGCAGGAAATGGGATACAGAGAAGCACCACTGGACTGTTGCTCAGTGGTCCAAAGTACTTTTTTTCGGATGAAAGCAAATTTTGCATGTCATTCGGAAATCAAGGTGCCAGAGTCTGGAGGAAGACTGGGGAGAAGGAAATGCCAAAATGCCTGAAGTCCAGTGTCAAGTACCCACAGTCAGTGATGGTCTGGGGTGCCATGTCAGCTGCTGGTGTTGGTCTACTGTGTTTTATCAAGGGCAGGGTCAATGCAGCTAGCTATCAGGAGATTTTGGAGCACTTCATGCTTCCATCTGCTGAAAAGCTTTATGGAGATGAAGATTTCATTTTTCAGCACGACCTGGCACCTGCTCACAGTGCCAAAACCACTGGTAAATGGTTTACTGACCATGGTATTACTGTGCTCAATTGGCCTGCCAACTCTCCTGACCTGAACCCCATAGAGAATCTGTGGGATATTGTGAAGAGAAAGTTGAGAGACGCAAGACCCAACACTCTGGATGAGCTTAAGGCCGCTACCGAAGCATCCTGGGCCTCCATAACACCTCAGCAGTGCCACAGGCTGATTGCCTCCATGCCACGCCGCATTGAAGCAGTCATTTCTGCAAACGGATTCCCGACCAAGTATTGAGTGCATAACTGAACATAATTATTTAAAGGTTGACTTTTTTTGTATTAAAACTAGGGGTGCTCCGATCACGATCGGCCGATCGTTATGCGCATCTCGTCAGTAAAGCCGGTTATCTAATCAGCGGTTAATTCCATCAGGTGCGTGATTTCACATAGAGCAGCTGTTACTACACAGAGCCGTTGTTAATAGAGAAGATGCGCAAATCCACTTCATTTTCAGCGTTTTTTGGTGCATCTTCTCAGTTAACAACGGCTCTGTGTAGTAACAGCTGCTCTATGTGAAATCAGCACCTGATGCAATTAACCGCTGATTAGAGAACCGGCTTTACTGACGAGATGCGCATAACGATCGGCCGATCGTGATCGGAGCACCCCTAATTAAAACACTTTTCTTTTATTGGTTGGATGAAATATGCTATTTTTTTGAGATAGGAATTTGGGGTTTTCATGAGCTGTATGCCACAATCATCAGTATTAAAACAATAAAAGACCTGAAATATTTCAGTTGGTGTGCAATGAATCTAAAATATATGACATTATGGAAAATAATGAACTTTATCACAATATGCTAATTTTTTGAGAAGGACCTGTATTTGTGGGTCTTGGGATATCTCAAATCCAATGAATACGTGACTCCCAAAAGATAGCAGCAGGCTCTGCTGAGATTCCCAAGATTGCGGAGGACAGTGATGCCCTCAATCACAACTCCTACATTGCTGACGGCCCCATCATTGTCCCGAAGGATGTAGATTTTTATCACCTCCTCTGCCAACTCTGCTTGTACGAAGACCGGTAGATCAGCTGAACCCTACAGGCAAATTTTAAAGATAACTGGTTAGAGCTTACATTCAAACCTGAATGTTACAAGAAAGCGACAAATACACAAAACAAATAGCACCTGAAGAAGCAAACATTCTGTTGGACCATATGATAGGTAAAAATCTCAAATAAAGTTTACTAGGGGGAGGAGTTGCAAAAATTAACAGCATTCTTCTTAACAAGAGGACAGGTTAATTTTCTACATAGGGACATTTATTTTTAACAATAAACCTAAAAGAAAAATGAAAAGAGACAAACTGCGAGCTTCTATGCTGTAAATCAATGCTATAGGCTTTTATTGAGGTCCGCATTATTTCAACCAATTTCTTTATAAACATGTTTAATATTTAAGTAAAATGACTAATGGTTTTGAAACAAAAAAGCTTGTTTAATTGCACTACTTGAAATCAAAACTATTTAAGGATGCAAAATTAAACTGATCTGTTTCAGGGAACAAAAATATTACTTTAATTAAAATTAAAACAATGTACCCCTCCCCCAGCCTCCGCTGTCCTTCAATACCCACCAGGTCTGGATTTGTTGTGAAACAGCTGCGGTGACTGGAGTAATGGAATGAAAATTCAGCTTTAATGTATATATATATATATATATATATATATATATATATATATATATATATATATAAAATTACTAGCCAAATGGCGATAGAGGGTGGGGGGGATAGACGGTTGTTTTTTCTGCATTTTTTTTTTTTTTATAAATGCAAGCTTAATGAGCTTAAGAAACTTATTTTAGAAACATTAAAAAGCTTACTGTTTTCAAACTTTTGACCGATATTGTATGTGATCTAGGTTTCAGTGCACTAGAATGATTTTACAACGGAGCAGGCCTTAAACTGGCTGGCTCCCTATAGTGGGAGCTGATTAAAAGGCACCAGTCTATGTTATGTCCACGCCATTTTAAATACTTTTGCATGGCGTATTTGTAGTGGTGATTTAAGAGCTCATACTTGAGTTCATGTAGTAATTATGATGTTTTACAAAAACGTGACAGCTTTTTACAAGACAGAATGTTGTCATTTGAAAGTTCATAAATGATGTGTTCCCTTTTGACAAGCCACTGACCCCAAAGGGGAACCTGTACAAAATCGTTTTACATTGGGCATGTATAGTTATAGTTGCTGGACCACGGTTACACTTATCGTTAGACTTTCAAATGGCGGTTGAAATAAACGGTGATCCAAATAGTACGAACGTTAACCCACTCAAAAAAACATACATATCGCTGCCCCACTAACTAACTTAGAAAACTACACTGTTATGTACACGTACACAAGGTCAATGTTTAATCAACTTTTGAATAAAGTATTGCAAATATACATCGTTATAAAATGACTAACGTTACTTACAGGAAATTCGAGTAATGCTGTTCACGTCGTTGCTGAGAAAAGCAGTCCTTCAGTGACAGGTGCCTCTTGCTTGAGCCGCGAAACTTGTTAAACTTCTTAAGATGACGAAAAATACAAACACAATTGTTGGGAAATCCTTAATAATTAACTTCTGAATTAAACATCACAAACATATTTAGTTTTAGCTGGCTAAATTACATAACGTACCACGATATGAGAGGAGTGCGGGTCTTGCCGTTGCTGAGGAAACTCAGGAAAGCCGTCCTTCAGGTGACTTCGATTAAGCTACGAAACTTGTTGAAGATGACGTAAAATACAAAGACAATTGTTAGGAAATGCTTAATAATTATTAACTTTATAATAAAGTGTTACAAACGTAAGTAGGATTAGCTGACTAACGTTACTTACCAGGAGTTGTGAGGAGTATGGCTAGTCGACGTCTCTGCTGAGGAAAGCAGATTTTTTTTTTTCCTGCGGAGCTGAAACACGTGATCACTTTAGCCGCGAAATTTACTCAATTTATTTAAACCGTCATTTATTAAGCTGGAACTTTATTTAGGAAAATTGGTAGGAAATACTTAATAATTTTAGTTTCTAAAACAGATCAGTACAAGTAAATAATTATCAAATATTTCTATTAGAATTCACCAGAAATATTGAGGGTATATTAAAAATATAATTAGTTAGTTAAATACTTATTTATTTTCATTACATAAACTTAAATAATATATGTAAATTTTAGAGAAATTATTTGTTGGATTTTTAATTATTATTTTTAACCTGACCCACTCAAAATATCACTTAAATGATATCAAAAGATTTTATTAAGTAAATATAGCTCTTTATTTTTGTGAAATTTACTAAGCCACTGAATTATTTTTTACAGTGCACATGAACACACAAAAAGGGGGCGTGGTCTTGTTGCGCTTGCACAGAGAAGAGGAAGAGGTGCGTTTGTGTTTGCCATGTCGTTGAAACACTGTTATTTTCATCTCTGAGTCCAATCATCTTTGTTTGGGCTTCCCAGGGACACTGTACTTGGAGTTTAATGGTTACAATTTATGTTTAACTCGGTTCCCGAAAATTATAATGCACATGTAAAACTATGTGCAGCACTTTTTGCTGAGGACAGCTTGCTGAGGACAACTTTCTCAATCTCAATCAGTTTTATGCAGGATTCGCACAAAGATTATTCTTGAAAGATGGAGCAGTTCCCTCTTTGTCTGGAGAAGGCGTTGTTTATGGACCACAACCGGTAAGTGTATTTTATTATTTAAGTTGGTGCATTTAACAGTTTCTGTAACTTATTACACAAAGGGCAACGCTGTTTAGCTTTGTTAACTAGATGTTAGGGATGTGCAAAAAAACAAATGCGATTTTCATGCGCATCTAGTCAGTAAAAACGCTCCTGTGATTATAAGTACATCTCCAGCACGTGCATTCTAGCCCAATCACGTTACCAGGAGGGCAGCCTGCTCTCAGCTGCTGTCGAATCACAACACAGGAACCGCTGGCCCAATCAGAACCCGTTAAGTATTTCTGAAGGAGGGACTTTATAGAACAAGGAAGTTTATGACAGTGAAAACAGCAGTATACAGATGCACACTGTAAACACAATCAAAGCTTCAAAAAAGCACGAAAAACGGGACCTTTAATATATTTTTGATGATGTTCTTGCTACGTTTCTGTGTGTTGATTTTGGACATATCCTTGCTGTCTCTGGAGGCTCAGAGAGCTCTCAGATTTCATCAAAAATATCTTAATTTGTGTTCTGAAGGTTTGGTAGGTCATGAGGGTGAATAGCATTTGTCTACATCTCTCTCCATCCTTTGTCTGGGCTTTTCATGTGACCTAAAGTGACCTGTCCTGATTGAACGACTGGAAACAAAATGTGAAAAAAGCCAAAAGGAAAATAGGAAAGAGAAAGGGAAATGGAAGGGAAACTAATAAGATAATGTATGCTACGAATGTGTGATACAGTATGTCATGTCCACTGTATTAAATGGCTTAAACCAAGTACCTTTTAAAACTTTGGGACCCACTTTATATTAAGTGGCCTTAACTACTATGTACTTACATTTTAATTAATAATTAAGTACAATGTACTTATTGTGTACATACATGTTTTTACATTGTACTTATATATAAAAAAAACTACATGTAATTACATCTGTATTTAATTTCTGTAATTACATTTATAATTACACTGTTGACCCATACTTTACACCTTAACCCACCCTTAAACTTACCCATACCTCCAACCCTCTCCCTAACCTTACCCCTATCCCACCTCAATAGCAGCAAAAGTGTTTTACAATACAATATGAACACAATAAGTACATTGTACTTATTTTTTTATGTAAGTACATAGTTGTTAAGGCCACCTAATATAAAGTGGGACCAAACTTTGTCATGAAAAATCCGGTCAGTTCAACCAAATCTGCCCCAATTCTGTCAGGTCAGCTCTATCAGTGCAAATATGCATCTGTATATGTGTGTGTGTGTGTGTGTGTGCACGCTGGTTTATTCCCACCTTCTCTCTCCCTCTCTTTTTGTGTTCCTGGCCCAGGAGGGCTTGAGTGTTGAGGAGTGTTGAGTTTAAAAAATGGGTCAGGTTATAGAGACAAAGCACTATTTTTACCGGAAAGCAATTTCCAGTGGTCCCCTACAGGTAACACAGCACACAGCAATGACACCGAGTTTTCCAAACACCTTAACCTTTACATACAACTCTCACCGGATCTAACTTCAGACAGGAATGAACAATGAGAGAAAGGTAAACAGGGAATCACAGGACAATGACAGGACAGATATGAGACAAAGGCAGAAAAAGAGAAACAAATGACAGTGATAAATGCTAAAATGAAATGAGAATGGAATTGAATGATGAGCGCAATCCCATGGGCTGTGCTTTGCGTGTCTTCTCTTGTCAATCCATCTCTCACTATATTTCTTACTATGGAGGATAGAAACCCTGCTGGCCTGCACGTACTTCTCCATCCCTATCTCTCTTGAACCGTTCAGCTTCTTCATATTCCTCTTATACCTCATCATTCTGTCAGATGAGGAAGATGACGGCCAGATTACTACAGTATATCATCATGCTTCACCACACGAGACAGCTGAGCAGAGGATCATGGGATAGACCTCGGAGGGGCACATTAATTAGTGTTTCAACACTTCTAAACATGTAAGGTTCGAAATTTCATTTTGATGCTTTATCAGAGGTTGAAAATTGAACGTAGTGAAGCATTTGCAAAAAACGGTAAGAGTGAACATACTGTAACGTTTACATCAAGAGCGTGAACATGAAGATAATACAATTTAGACTTTTAATAAGATCTCCAGATGATGAAGGTAAGCATACAGAAAGCATTCACAACAGTAGTTAATATCTGTGGGACACACTATACTACTGTATATATATTGGCTTTAAAGATCCAGTTTTTGAAAGTACCACATTCTCGAAAAATCTAGTCTCATTTTAAAATGAATTCATTGTAAATTGACAACATCTTAAAATTCAACGACCAATTTCATTATGGATATAGATTTCTAGTTCCAGCTCTAAAATATTTTATCAGGTGGAAACTGAGAATAAAACCCAGTAGATTATGAACAGCTTGAAAAGTTATAGGGCCTTCGCATTATGTTGTGGACAATGGGAGAATCAAAATAGATAGGAACCTCTAGTTTAACAACCACATAGCAACAGTAGAACACAACACTCAGAACACTCAAGCATCTGCATAGTAACAATCGTAAAATCACCTTGGCAACAACATAATTGTGTGACAGTAACTAAAGATGTTAAGAGGAGACTGAGAGACCTGCAAGAATACAGCATGACTGAGATAGGAGAAGCTGAGCGAGCATGAAGAAGAGAGAGAGAGAGAGAGAGAGAGAGAGAGAGGGAGAGAGAGAGAGAAGAGGCTGTCGGTGTGTGTGTGAATGATGTAGTCCCCGTGGAGGGCTGTGTCCGAGTGCGTCAGCCCCTGGAAAACATGAATTATTGATAGGCTCAGAGTTCAGGGCAGGTGTGTGTGACAGAGAGAGGCCATGTGTTCAGGGACATCAGATCCTACAACACATACACACAGAGGTGCGTTTGTGGAAGAGCGTGAACGAATCCTGTTATGCAACACAAACACTTGCACTTCCATTTTTGTGGAAAATAAGGTAACACTCACTCACTTAAGCGTCTATTAACCAATTCATTAACCAATAACTGGAAGAATCTGAGAGACCTGTCAAACCATATACAGTACATACCAAAGCCATCAGAACTCACTTACAAAGCATTCGCTCAACCAAAATGTACTATAATAAAACCCTGGTTAATTTTCACAAGGGGTGAGTGTCTTAAAGTTAAAATGGTGGAGATTTGCCACCAAACCTGAATTCTTGAAGTGATTATTAAGACTAACCCTGTGTTTAAATACTTTTAAAAACACTAGGGTAGAGTGGGGGGAAACGGCAATTACATTTTTGTTAAAATCCTAATAACATGACTAACAGTATGTGATAACTTTATGTGATAACTTTATTTAACTTTATGTGAGAACACATTACACACTCTTTAAGGGGGTGTTTTCCCACACTCTAAATGCATTTGTAGTCTTCATAAAATAGGCAAAAAGTACACAGATAACCTTGATTCTGCAGTGTGCATGAGATGGACTCCCATGAGGCCATGGGAGAGGAGTTGTGAAAGGTCACATGACAAACTTAACATGGTGGATGTACATATTGTATATAGAGCATGCATGTACTTTTTAATGGTTAGGAAGTTTGTTCCACATTAAATGCTTGCTCAGACAGTATGCAATTTCAGATGCACCTTGATTTAATCCAGGGAAAATAACTTGTTTAGCTTTGTGTATTCTTCTCATGGTACAGTACACAGCAGGCAATGAGTCATGCCTCACATAACATTTCAACAGTCAACAATATGTGTTTTGGTTCTATTGTTTCAGAATATTTTAAAGCTCAGGAGCAAGCTGTCTCCAGTTTTGTGTCTTGTGGCATGCTTCACGGGCTTCACACTAGTCTCTTTGGTTTAAAATATCATGCTAAAAAAAGATGAAAGTTAGGACACCGGTAGAGCGCTTTCAACGCTTCAGACTACG
Organism: Carassius auratus; assembly: GCF_003368295.1. Classification (NCBI taxonomy): domain Eukaryota; kingdom Metazoa; phylum Chordata; class Actinopteri; order Cypriniformes; family Cyprinidae; genus Carassius; species Carassius auratus. The sequence continues at coordinate 12,321 of NW_020526046.1, forward strand.
GCATAGAAGAGAGAAAAGAACGAAAAGAGGTCGCTCTGCACAAGGTTTTCTAGGATAGGGATTTTCTCTCTTTTTTCAGGTATGGTCATTTCCCTTTGTGCAAAATGGGTCGACTTTCTTCCCATGAGGAGAACACATTCTCCACAGATGCTCTCCTTACTAGAGAAGAGAAAAAAGAGAGATAGAAAGTGCATTCGTGCTCCTTTGAGTGAGAGGGGATGAGTTGCTTATTGAGTTCAAAACTTAGGGACAATTGTAATTTGTGTAATAACTGATATGTATATATAGTTTAGAAGATGCATAGCTAATAAAAGTGGAGATCCTTTTGAAATCTAACTCTACTGTATTTGTGTGCAGACAGAAATTGGTTTGATATTCTGATATCCATGTGATAATTCATACATTTTAAGTGCACTTAATGGGGGCACAGTACATCATGTAGGTCTTTACACCTCTCTTAGTCTCATCGTCTTATTTTAAAGACTGTTATGAGTTTCAAAGATGAAAAGAATGCTCTTTTCTTCTCCAAAGGAGAGAGAGAGTGGATCAGACAATAGAGAGAAGAGATGCAAAGCAATGCATCTCTTAGCAGAAGCATGTCTTACTCACACGAGTAGAGAGAAATAGGCCAGACTAATGGAGTGTGTCACAGAGAACTGAGACCAACAGTACTCACACTCACTGTCTGAGGACACACGCACACAACGGTTCACTTCATTAGCAGCACCTGATACATAATGAAAGATCATGCTGCAATGTGTGTGGCTTGCTTAAGCACATAATACAGAGGAGACCCAATGTCTGGGATTTAAAATCTGCAGTGATGTTAAAAACGTTTATACACAAGAACATTAAAAAATAAAATGAATTAGAAATATTTACGATGTTAATAAGGCTATTTTCAAATCATTAATTAAATAGCATAAGATAAAAAAACATTATACACACTGCCGATCAAATTTTTAATTTTTACAAGTTTTTGAAAAATAAATCTAATACTCACCAAGGCTGTATTTATTTGATTAAAATACAGTAAAAACAGTAATATTGTGAACTATTATTACAAATACAAATTTGCTGTTTTAATATAAGTATATTTTATGGATTTCATTCATGTGATGGTGAAGCTGAATTTTCAGCAGCCGTTATTCCTGTATTTAGCATCACATGATACTTCAAAATGCTTACAGGAATCATTTGTCATAAATGTCTTCACTGTCACTTTTGATCAATTAAGTTATTTACATGCATTATTTTTTTTATCTTACATATTGGTATTGTAGTAACGTTTCCACAAAAATATTAATATTAATATTAAATAATAAGAAATGTGTCTTGAAAACCAAATCAGCATATTTGAATGATTTCTGAGCGATCGTGTGACACTGAAAACTGAAACTATGCCATCACAGGAAAAAACTATGTTAAAATATTTTGAAATACAATTTTGTAATAATATTATACTATTATAATATATAATATTTATTTTTGTATTTTTGATCAAATAAATGCAGCATTGGTGAGCACAATGGAAACAAAACAAAAACACAACAAACATATTGAACTCCAAACGTTTGACTGGTACAGTAGCATGCACTGTAAGTTTGAATTCAACAGTATTCGGTTTAGAAAACTGCAGAATAAAAGCTTTTTCACTGCTGGACTCAAATGCATGTCGCTGACATTGTGTTTGATGTGTTTGTAACCTATCGATGCGTATGATGTGTGCTGTAGACTTACTGATGTGTAGAGGTAGCCCTCGCTGTTCATGCCTATGTAGAGTCCCGTCTTGGTGCTCTGGATGGCCACTATCCTCAGACCCACAGGAATCAAGTTGAACAGCACTGTAATTCAGAGAGAGAGAGATTTTAAACATCAGTGTGGACGGTCTGAAATTTAGCTCGATATGAAATAAATGACGAACAATTCTCTATACTTCTTTTTCAACGTGCTATGAAGGGTGATAATTTCTCTCCAGTGCACCTAAGGTGAAACACACCCCCCAAAACTGACAGTTTTAGTAGAAATCTCCTGAAATTACAGACCCCAGTGAAATGAGCTTTCAGATTCGGCGAGGCACGTTAAAGAGAAACAGAGAAATCTCCTTACACCTCGCTCTTTGTTCTTCCATCATTCTGCCAGCCGTAGCCAACAGGATTTCCACTGTTTCCAAAACTGGGATGTTAGCTTGAGGCGTGTGCATTCTGGGACGGTTGCGTGTGCGCATTCATGAGCCTTTTGAGCTGCAGATGACAGTGTGTCTGTTTTGGTGTGGAGTGTTGACCGATGGGACCGTTGGGGAGAAACGTCTTGAGCGACATGTTGACTTTAGCAGTATTGACAAATGCCTCGTGGCAAAGCGTCTCCACAGGAGCGATGCAGATTTGAGCTGCACCCTCCTAGTGTTGTGACAACCCCGCGAGCATGACAATGAAGACCTCATCTGAACCCCAAACCTTACAGCCTTAAAATAAAATAAAATAAATATATTATTCCACTGTCTTGAAGCAAGGCAGACAAGACGATGTAATATTTATAATATTTAGCAATATATCAAAAGCAATAAAATAAAATGAAATAAAATACAATAAAATTAAAATGACTTGCATCATAATCAAATCAAATCAAATAGATATATTATTCCACTGTCTTGGAGCAAAGCAGACAAGACAGTGTAATAGTTATAATATTTAGCAAATTAACGTAAAGCAATAAAATAAAATAAAATAAAAACAACTTCCATTAAAATAAAATAAAATAAAAACTACTTAAAATAAAATAAAATAAAATAAAATAAAATAAAACAAAATAACTTCCATTAAAATAAAATAAAATAAAAACAACTTCCATTAAAATAAAATAAAATAAAAACAACTTCCATTAAAATAAAATAAAATAAAATTAAATAAAATAAAAACAACTTCCATTAAAATAATATTAAATGGAATGAAATAAAAACAACTTCCACTAAAATAAAATAAAATGAAATGAAATAAAAACAACTTCCATTAAAATAAAATAAAATAAAAAACAACTTCCGTTAAAATAAAATAAAATAAAATAAAATAAAATAAAATAAAATAAATATTTTACTGTCTTGTCTGCTAGCAATGCTGCATCAAATTATGATTCAGATTAAAAGTAACAAGATATATGCATAATATAAGTAGTAAAACTGTTTTTGATCAGATGGGATCTTTCAGATTAGCATCAAATCTGCTAGTGATAGCTGAACTAACAAGCTTTTAACTGTGTTCTCAGTTTCAATTAATGCTCATCCAATGATAATTAAACACCTCAAGCCATTAAACAACATTTGCTCATCACCATAAATGAAATAAGTTGCTGGTAGAAAAAAATAAATAATAAAAATAAAACTTTCAACCTCAAGTTATGCACTTGTGTGTATGAGCGTCTGTGTGTTTACATGTTGTGTCTTGTCACCCTGAAGCATCGCTACAAAGACTGACTGTCAATCTTTATTTATTGCCTAGGTGACTTCTGGAGACACAAAGAAATGGATGGCAACCTTAGGTCTGCCTCTGTCAAAGTCCATCTGTGCTTGGCATTATGGTAGAAGGGTCAGGGCATAAAACTGGCCTGTCGTTCATCCTCTCTCTCCCTATTACGAAGAATCTTTTCTTTCTTTTTTCAGTATGCCTCAGCAGCACACTGTGTTAGTACACTGTCAACAGCTCTGACATCTCGCTGTCTGTTAAAGACCTTCAGAGTTTCTCCCTCCCTCCTGGGCGGGTGGAAGGGAAGTCATTAAATGTTAGTATGACATTAGTAAAACTTTCTGAGCGTCTGAGTGTTCTTGAGGGGGCTGTGCTGAGGAAATGATATCTGCTGTATGTTTCATCTCTAGTTGACCGTATCTGCCAGATGCTTCTGAAAAACGTCTATGACCAGATGCTGGACATTTATAGGATAAAACTTATAGTTTTTATTTTGCCTTTGTTCAACTTATGTTTTTTTTTCTGTCTAGACACTGACCTCACACCATCTTTTCTGTCTCACTGCTTTCTTGTTCTCTTTGGTTAACCTTTTCTGCGTGCCAAAAAAAGATGCCAGAATCTTGGCTCTCTTTTTATCTCCCTCTGGCTATAAACACACTGTAGTTGGCCTGGCAGTCCACTGGCTCTGCCTTGGTCTGTCGTAGATCATCATAAAGTTGCACATGTAGATATACAGTTTTTCATAGCATTCCACCCACACAAAGAACAAGAACGATGTAGCAGATAAATAGTCCACTTTGGTGGCTGAACAAAAAAAGGCTTGACGCTCACTTTCCAAAATTATTCCATTGTCCACAGGATAGATTTCCAAACTGAAATAATATTTATTACAAAAAAGTATGTTTATACAAAATCAAAAAATCAAACTCTCATATAAATAAAGGATTGAAAAGATATAAAGTGGATTGATTCAATCTGTTTCCTATGGAGTCAGGCCGTGAGGTCAAAGACTGTTACTTCCGGTTCTGGCCACGCCTTCAGGTGAAGTCACAGGTCCTTTATTCCCACCTTCTGCTCCAATCCCTAGGTGGTGCCAACTCACATAACATTGGGTGCAATAGTTAATTATTTAACAAACAAAAATAAACCTTATTTTAGCTCCTACATATCCGGCCCCTAAATGTTTCAAACTTAACATTGAACATTTACATACATTTATACAAGGAGCTATTAATAATTGTTACGGCTGGCTCCCAAACCGCAACATAAAAGAGGCCAACAACAAATGCTTTAACAATAAACCAAATTTATTGTCAAACAATTAAACAAACAAAATAAACTGACGTCTAGGGGAAAAACAACACGCGCGTGTGGTTATTAAATAAACAAACAATATCTGACACTAACAATAACAATGAAAAAAATGATATATATGAGCAAAATATGTATTAAATAAAAGAATGGGAGAAATGAGAGAGTGAGTTCACTTGGAGGTGCACTGATCTTTATACTAATACTGATTGGGGATTGAATACACCTGTTGCCCAACTAACGTCTGCACTGTGTAGCAGAGCCAGCAGGGGGCAAACAGGCAAGCGTAACACCTCCCCCACAAAAGTATTCCTCTAAGGAATACTAAAAAAACATCAAAATTTCCACCGATGATCCCACTCCACTTGGTTCCGGATTCCTGCTTCCTGGGCCCTAGGAAACAGGATAGAAAGAGACAAGTAGAGGGAAAAAAAACAAAACAAAAAAAAAAATAATAATAAGGAGACAACAAAATATACAACCTTTATGTTCGGGATAGGGCATCGGCAATGACATTGTCACTGCCCCGGATGTGTTTAATGTCAAGGGAAAATGGTTGCAAGAAGAGACTCCACCGCATTATCCTCTGGTTACGATCTTTCATTCGGTGTAAAAACACCAAAGGATTATGGTCGGTATAAACCACAATCGGACTAGCAGATGATCCCAGATAGACCTCAAAGTGTTGGATAGCCAGAACAAGAGCAAGCGCCTCCTTTTCCACAACAGAATAAACTCGCTGGTGGACATTGAATTTTTTTGAGAAATAACAGATTGGATGTTCTACTCCATCCTGACTTTTCTGTAACAGAACAGCTCCCGCTCCAGTGTCGCTGGCATCCACAGCTAAACAAAAAGGTCGAGAAAAGTCTGGTGCAAGAAGGACAGGAGCACTAGCCAACAGTGCTTTGGCTCCATCAAAAGCCTGTTGAGAAACAGTGGTCCAATGAAAAGATACTTTTGTACTTATAAGATCGGTCAAAGGTGTTACGATGGATGCAAAGTTTGGGCAAAACCCCCGATAATATCCGGCCATTCCCAGAAACCTACGCAACTCTTTGCGATTTGAAGGCACTGGAAAAGCACAGATGGACTCAATCTTAGCTTCAATGGGACGGACATGTCCATTTCCTACTATTTTACCTAAATAGGTGACAGTAGCTTTCCCAAATTCGCATTTTGCCAGATTTAAAGTTAAAGAGGCCTCAGTCAAACGAACAAATAACTCTCTTATTTGGACTAAGTGATCCGACCAAAAGGAACTGTACAGAACCACATCGTCCAAATAAGCTTCACAGTCAGATAATCCAGACAACACCCGGTTTACAAGGCGCTGGAAGGTGGCTGGAGCATTTCGAACCCCAAACGGCATAACACGATATTGGAGGAAGTCATCAGGTGTCACGAATGCAGACAGTTCTCTTGCCCTAGCAGTCAGTGGAACCTGCCAGTACCCTTTTAACAGGTCAAATTTGCTCACAAACTTTGCAGACCCCACTCGATCCACACAATCATCTATGCGGGGTAAAGGGTAGCAATCTGGCTTAGTGAGGGAGTTAAGCTTGCGATAGTCTGTACAGAATCTGTAGGATCCATCAGGCTTATTAACAAGGAGACAAGGGGAACTCCAAGCACTAAAGCTGGGTTCAGCCAAGTTGTGATCTAATAAGTAACTAACCTCCTTCTTCAACAATTCCCGTTTTATGGGGTTTACTCTGTACGCATGCTGCTTAATCGGTAAAGCAGAACCCACATCAATGTCATGTTCGATCACTGTAGTACAACTAGGCACATCAGAGAACAAGTTGGGAAACGACTCGACCAACTGAAGAATGTCTTTCTTCTCAGACTGCGATAGATGTGGTAAATGATGGGCTAACTGTAGATACATCTCAGAATTATTCAATCGTCCTTCAATAACTCCTCGAGAAGGAAAGTGAACACCGTCATCTCCATCACAACTCAAAAAGGAACTCTTTGAAGAGGAAGTCCCCTCCCCAGTCAAATGTGAAGAACCATCTGGCACAGTAGTTACTAAACCCACCGAAGATGCAGGAGGAAAGTAAGGCTTTAAAAGATTTATATGGCAAACCTGCACTCCCTTGCGTCGTTCGGGGGTTTTCAAGAGATAATTCTGTCCAGAAAGGCACTTAAGAACTGGATAAGGACCTGCAAAACGGACTTGAAAAGGGTTACTTGCAAGTGGCAACAAAGCTAATACTTGGTCTTCGACCTGAAATTTACGAGACACTGCTTGTTTGTTAAATAACCTCTCCATCTTACTCTGTGACTTCCCCAGTTTTCTCTGAGCAATTGCTCGAGCCTCATGCAGCCGATATCGAAAACCACTCACGAAATCCAAAACATTTTTGGAGGGTTCAGAAGGGATCCAGTTGTCAGCTAGAACAGCAGTTGGACCACGAACTTCATGACCAAACACCAAATCATTTGGACTGAATCCAATGCTCTCCTGAGTAACCTCTCTAACTCCCATAAGCAACCAAGGCAGCCCCTCCTCCCAATCAGACCCAAGCTCCACACAGTATGACCGTAGCAAGGACTTCAGGGTCTGATGAAATCTTTCAAGGGCCCCTTGACTCTGAGGGTGATAGGCACTGGAAATGTTATGACTGATTTTTAATTGTCGCAAAGCTTTAGCAAACTGACGGCTCATAAAATTAGAGCCCTGGTCAGACTGGATAACTCTAGGAATGCCAAATGTTGACATAAATGCAGTTAAAGCTTTGAGAATAGATTTGGTAGTGATGGACCTGACAGGATACGCAGCTGGATACCGGGTAGACAGACACATAACGGTAAGTAAATACAAATGACCGGTCTTTGATCTTGGTAGAGGACCTACGCAGTCGACTTGTAAATACTCAAATGGTTTTGAGATCGCTGGAATAGATTGGAGAGGAGCCACAGGGATTTTTTGGTTTGGCTTACCAGTGAGTTGACACACATGACAAGTTCTAACATACTTTGCTACGTCTCTTTTTAAACCAGGCCAAAAAAACCTGCGTTGCAACCGATCGTATGTTTTCCTCACTCCCATATGTCCAGCCATTCTATCATGAGCTAACCTGACCACAGACTGCCTGAATTTAAGAGGGACTACTACCTGCACATAAACTTTAGTAATGGGTTCAGATTCACTGACCCACCGTCTAAGCAACATCCCATCTTTCAGAAAGTAACAAGAGGGTAGCTGGGTCTCAATATCTCTCTCGATACAAACCATTGAGAACAAAGGTTTAAGAGTAACATCAGCTAACTGTTCTTGAATCAAGTTCTCTCGAGAGACATGAAAAATAGAGGATAAAAGATCCTCTGATACTCCCTTCTCCCGGGATACAAACTCCTCAGAAAATAAATCGGATGAATCTGAAATCATGTCTTTTGTCAAGGACATACCAAGTGGTTCACCTTCGACTGTCCCATCATCAACCTGATCTGATGGAACAAACGCACCCCCATCTACATCATCCTCAGAATGAACAGGTAACGGTTTCTCCATGGTTACCTCACTATCAAGATGTAAAGAAACTTCACCCAGCTGGTCAGCTTTAAGTTGCTTTCCTCTGGCTCGGGTGACAGCACAGGAAGGAAACACATGGGGAAATTTCCAACCACATTCATCAGGAACATCTGCAGACACAGGCGAGGAGACTACAACAGTAGATGGTACAGGTTTTGATGTTCCCCAGACATTTCCCTGAGCAAGATCATTTCCCAGGATAAAAGAAACACCAGGTACAGGAAGGGAAGATCGTACTCCAACAATAACATCACCAGTTACCAGATCAGATGTAAGATGTACCTTATGTAAGGGGACTTTTAAAAAGGTCATTTCTATTCCCCTAATCAATACATCCCTCCCGGTTGCAGTCTGACCTGAGAGTGGAAGAACTCCCTCTAATAAGTATGATTGAGAAGCTCCGGTATCTCTCAGGATCCTCACAGAAACTTTTCCTTCTTGACCTGGCAGAGACACAATGCCGTTAGTAAGAAATGGAGCATACTCTGTATAATTATCCCTTACATCTACCTGTGTTGAGATCCCCTTCCTAATCTCAGAGTTCTGTTGATAAGCATGACTCTCCAGTGGTTCAATTCCAACCAATCCAACTGGCTTAGCAGATTTCTTTAACGAGTTACATTCAGAGATTTTATGCCCAACTTTGTGACAGTAAAAACAGATCACCGTACCTTTCTTATCTGATGAAAAATTCTGACTCACAGGGGGCACCCTTGACACAGTGTTTGATGTACTCACTGGAGGTGTCCACCGATTCTGAAATGACTTTCTACTCTGATCGCTTGAAACTCTATCAGGAAAAGAAACTCTGTGAGTAAGAACAAATTCATCAGCCAACACAGCTGCATTAGCTAATGTAAGGGCCTTCTGTTCATTCAGATAAGTAGACACAGACACTGGTACACAGTTTTTAAATTCTTCCACAAGAATTAACTCCCTCAACTGGTTCAAGGTTTCCACTTTCCGAGACTGACACCACCTGGTAAACGCAATATCTTTTTCGCGAGCGAATTCAACATACGTTTGTTTCTCAAGTTTCTTATAGCTACGAAAACGTTGGCGATAAGCCTCTGGTACTAACTCATACGCTCTCAAAATGGCTGTTTTTACTTGTTGAAAATCTACACTCTCTTCTTCAGAAAGAGAAGAAAACACCTCCTGAGCCTTCCCTGTCAAAACGCACTGCAGAAGCAGAGTCCAGTCCTCTTCTGGCCACTTTAGAGAAGAAGCAACCCTTTCAAAATGGGCAAAATACTTGTCAACATCACGTTCACAGAATGGAGGAACCATCTTAATGTTTCGACCAACATCAAAAGAAGAGTGCACAAACTGAACAGATTTAGAAGCTTCAGCTTTCCTAACTTCCAATTCAAGTTCTAATTTCTTCATCTCATACTGCCTATGTTCACGTTCACTCTCACGTGCATACTCTAACTTTTTCAGCTCCAATTGTGTACGTTCACGCTCCTGTTCAAGCTCTAATTTTTTTAACTGAATCCGTTTTTCCCATTCCCTATCTTTTAATGCTTGAGTACCTTCAGACGATAGTCTCTCAGTTTCAAACTGTGTTTGTTTCTCTGTGAACATGACATCTCTCTCCATAAGTGGATATTCTCCTACATCCAGAATTCCTTTGGCTATCAACTGGCTTTTAACAGCCCTCAACAAATCCTCCTTGCGTTTCTTATCATTACTATTCAAAATGAGTGCATGACTCTCTGCGATTTCTAAAAGTTGTTCTTTGGTGCACCTATCTAGAAATTTATCAGAAAGTTCTACATTCAATTCCTCAATGGACGTCATTTTGAACAAGCATCCGATTAACACAATGAAGATTCAGTCAATAAATTGACTACAATAGCCCAAATAATTCTAACAAAACCTCCCAACGAAAAGTGTCAGAAAAACAACCTAGCTCAATCCACTATAACACTAGAAACACTATAAAAGATCAAGTGAATAATTAAACAAGAAAAAAAATCCTGTTTCTACCATTCAACTTAATCACACAGACCTTAAAGTTACTGCAACCATTTCAGTGTTATAAAGAGGACAAAATCAATGCACATTTGTAATAGGAATGTGTAAAACCCTGCATAACCACTCAATGCAGTGCTAATTTACTCACAGTAAACAACAATCGGTCTTACTCACTAGGCCACAACAGCTGTTTCAAACTTATTTACGAATCACATCAGCTGCTATTGTCCCCAAGATTTTCATGTAAACAAATCAAATTGTATTTAACTAGTCTACACAAACATCCACTTCCTATATAAAATGGCAAAATGAACATAACCACACGTACGCGAAAACACGCTCTCTTTATAATCAAATTAAGCAAAACCAAGGGAAAAAAATGTACTCACCAGGATTTCCATTGGCTTTTACATCTCCGATATGCCTGCCTGTTGAAACTAACTAACCTAGCTAGTCTTCAAAGGACTGCCGGGCTCGAGGCGACTTGAAACGCTGAACCTCGTAACAACCGTTCTCTAAATGAGATCAGCTGCGCGAGAAGCGTACCCCCACCCAGGATTTCCTTCCGAAACCTCCAAAATAAAATGCAAAACAAAATCAACAAAACAACAAATAGTGTTCCGATGGAAGGGCCGCTCACGCGCAACCCAGCTGAAACACACTGTCTAACCGGAGTGAAAGCCAATTCTCACAAGAAATCCTGAAGAGACTAAAAAAAAGAGTCCCTCAGAAACAAATGTTCAAAATCCGGACGAGACTCCCATTTTTATGTTACGGCTGGCTCCCAAACCGCAACATAAAAGAGGCCAACAACAAATGCTTTAACAATAAACCAAATTTATTGTCAAACAATTAAACAAACAAAATAAACTGACGTCTAGGGGAAAAACAACACGCGCGTGTGGTTATTAAATAAACAAACAATATCTGACACTAACAATAACAATGAAAAAAATGATATATATGAGCAAAATATGTATTAAATAAAAGAATGGGAGAAATGAGAGAGAGAGTTCACTTGGAGGTGCACTGATCTTTATACTAATACTGATTGGGGATTGAATACACCTGTTGCCCAACTAACGTCTGCACTGTGTAGCAGAGCCAGCAGGGGGCAAACAGGCAAGCGTAACAATAATCTAAGTACAAAAAGAAAAGAATATATACTTTCCATTCATCTGATCTCTATTGATCATCTTCTTCCAACAGCAAGCACAGCTTTGTGATGGGCCGCTCCATTATGCTGGTCTTTGTCTGCAGTTTGACTGACCGGACCATCCCTTTTGAGTCAGGTTTTGTTTCTAGTATTCTTGCAAGTGGCCATGAGGATCGTGGAGAGGTAGGGTCAACCACCACCACAATATCTCCAACTTTGAGATTAGTTCTTGATTTACACCACTTCTGTCTCTCTTGCATTAGTGTTAAATACTCCTGTGTCCATCTCCTCCAGAACAAATCAGCCAAGTATTGCACTTGTTTCCACCGGCGCCTGGTGTATGAGTCAGATTTGGAAAACTCACCTGGAGGCAGAACAGGCTGAGAGTTATGCAAGAGAATGTGGTTAGGTGTAAGAGCCTCCAGGTCGAAAGGGTCAGAGGATGCAGTGGTGATTGGGCGGTTGTTAAGAATTGCCTCAACTTCACAAAACAATGTCTGGAGACCTTCATCGTCTACAACTTGTTGGTGTAAAAGGGAATTTAAGACCCATCTTGCAGACCTGATTAGTCTCTCCCACACGCCACCGTGGTGAGACGCCCCTGGTGGGTTGAAACTCCAGTCAATCCCCCTTTGGAGCATGGCACTTTGAATCTTACTGCTGTTTAGATTGGTAATGGCCTTTTTGAGCTCTCTGCATGCACCAACAAGATTGGTACCATTGTCAGACCAGATATGTTTTACCTGGCCCCTCCTACATATTAATCTTCTTATAGCATGGATACAGGAGTCAGTGTCCAGGGAGCTGGCCATTTCAAGATGAATGGCTCTGCACGACATACATGTAAAGAGTACGCCATATCTTTTGACAAAAATTCTTCCTCTTTTTGTTTCTATTGGGCCAAAATAGTCCATTCCAACATTTGTGAACGGTGGAAGATCTGGTAGAGTTCTTTCTTTTGGCAAATTAGCCATCTTTTGTTCCTCAGTTTTGCCTTTCAAGCGTCTGCATGTCACACACTTAGAAATAATTTTTCTTGCTGCTGTGTTGCCATTGATGATCCAATACTTCTTACGCAACTGGGCAAGAATATAATTTCTTCCACAGTGACCGTACCTTTCGTGAATGTGGCGTAGTAACAAATTGGAGGTGTGGGAGTGTTTCGGAAGAATGATGGGATGCTTCATGCTTTCTGACATCGTCGCTCTTGACAGTCGTCCTCCAACTCTCAATAATCCATCTTTTATCATTGGATCTAGTTTGTAGAGGGTACTCTTTTTTTGAACATTGTGTGGAGTCATTTTTAGCTTTTCAAAATCATTTGGGAAAGCTTGTCTTTGAGTGTAGGATACAATTCCTTTTTCTGCTCTCCCAAGGTCTTTCATAGACAAGAACTGACCACTAAGTGTTGATCTGAAGGTATGCAGCTGGGAAGCCAGTTTTTGATGTCTAGAACGAGTGCAGACATTGGTGGAAAATTCCTTCCTTTTAGAAGCGAGTGCTAACAGGCTGTCTCCAAGCTTTTGGTACCAAGCAACAGCTTTAAGCAATCTGGTCCAATCTGAGAAGTAAGAAAGAAGCTTTTGGGTAGGATTCTGTTCATTTTTAGTGACAGTGTTACACACAATGGTAAAACCTTTGACCTCTGGGTCATCTTGTCTAAGGGACACTTGTTTATACCCTTTAGTTAGCCAACTGTGATCTGGTTGCCAGAGGAATTTAGGGCCACATATCCATCTTTTGCTTTCCAGAAACATTGGTACACTCAGCCCCCTGGATGCATCATCTGCCGGATTGTCCTTACTGGACACGTACCTCCATTGTTGGGTGCAGGTATTTTCTCTAACGAATGATACTCTGTTGGCAACATAAGTGTGAAATCTTGCACTGTCATTGGCTATGTATTTCAACACTGCCTCACTATCTGTCCAGAACAGTGACTTTTTCAATGGCAGCTGCAGTTCTGACCGGAGCATCTTGTCTACTTTGACAGACAACACAGCAGCTGCCAACTCAAGTCGTGGTATCGTCAACTGCTTTAAAGGGGAAACTCTTGCTTTTCCAATCATGAAAGATACATGGATGTTACCTTGCTCATTGGTCATTCTGATGTAGCTTACAGTTCCATATCCAAGTTCACTGGCATCAGAAAAATGATGCAACTGAAAGGACTGTGGCTTACCAAATCCATTGGGTTTCTTACAGCGTGGCACACTGAAGGCCGCCAACTTGGGGAGGTCATGAATCCAACATAGCCATTGTCTTAATTGAGACGTGGGTATTGGCTTATCCCATCCATAGCCTTCTTTGCACAATTGCTGTAAAAATTGTTTGGCTGGAAGAGTGAGGGGTGCCAAAAGTCCAAGAGGATCAAAGACAGAGCTCACCATTGAGAGAATACCTCTACGGGTATGGGGTTTTTCATTGAGTATGATGGTAAATCTAAAGGTGTCATCTTCCACGTTCCATTGAAGTCCCAAGGCATGGTCAACTGGTAGTTTGTCCTTATCTAAATCTAAGGACCTAATGTTGTCCCCTCTTTTCTCCTCCTCAATGGTAGACAAGACGGTTCTACTATTACTCACCCATTTGGTGAGTTGAAAACCTCCCAAGCTGCACAAATCCACCAAGTCTGATCTCAGTTGCACTGCTTCCTGTGCTGTGGGCAGAGACACTAGGCAATCATCAACATAAAAATTATGCATTACTGTGTTGGTTACTAGAGGTCTAAAACAGCTGTTGTCTTCTGCTGTTCTCCGTAAGGCAAAGCTAGCACAGCTTGGAGAAGAGACTGCTCCAAAAAGGTGCACCAACATGCGATGATCTATAGGACTTTGCTTAATGTCCCCTTCTGGCCACCACAGGAAGCGTAAACAGTTCACATCTGATTTTGAGACTCTTACCTGGTGGAACATAGACTTTATGTCCGCCATCATTGCAATGGGTTCTTGACAAAATCTAAGCAGGACTCCAACCATTGAATTGGTAAGATCAGGCCCTTGCAACAGTTCCGTGTTCAGGGACACACCTTGATATGTTGCACCACAGTCAAACACGACTCTAATTGTATTCTTTTTAGGGTGGTAGACTGCGTGATGTGGAATATACCAGGTTCTTCCCTCCACTTGATCCACCTCTTCTTGCGGGACCACCTCAGCATATCCTTTATCTATCATGTCACTGAGAAAGGATGTATATTCTTTATGGAATGAATCACTTCTCTTAAATTTCCTTTTCAGACTCAGAAGACGTTGCATGGCCATGTGACGGTTGTTGGGCATTATCACATCCTTTTTCCGAAATGGTAAGTTGAGTGTGTAGTGTCCATCCAATAGTGAGATTGACTCATTTGCAATTTTAAGAAAACTTTTGTCATCAAATGACATTTCACGTTTTTCATCTGAGGCCTTTTCATTGAAGTCATGATTGTACTGACTAATCAGAAGCTTTTCCAAATTTGCTACAGATATTCTGTTTATGTCAGCAGATGGAGAGTCACAACTTATGCTGGATTTCCCTCCTCTTAAGGGTCCATTAACTACCCAACCAACTAAAGTCTTGACTGCATAAGGGCCCCCACCTTGACTGTTTACAATCTCCCATGGCTCTATAACCTTTGAGGCATTGGTTCCTATAAGTAGCTCAATGTTGCCATTAATCTCAGGGATATCAACCTTTTGCAGGTATGGCCATCTAGCAAGATCTTTTTTGGTGGGTATGTTTTCCATGGTGACTGGCATTTCCTTCTGTGTGAATACATCAGGCAATTGTATGAAATTGGTTTTATCCAATCCAGAGATCTCTAATCCTGTGATTACATAAGTTGGCATGGACTTCTCGTGACTCATTGTCTTCAACAGGATATTAGTTCTTTTACCTTTGACGTTCAACTGAGACATCAGACGTTCGGTACAAAAGGTAGCGGAACTTCCAGGGTCAATGAAAGCGTAGACTGAGACGATTTTGTCACCTTTAGCAGCTTTGACTCTTACTGGAACCACTGAAAGGACATTATCCTGTATACCGGCCCCAATATTCCCACCAGCTGGCTGCGTAACGGCAGAGGAGTTCACGGTTTCTTTAGTGTCAATTTTCTTTTCATGCTTTACCTTTTGCTCTGTTTGCTCAATGTGAAGGACGCTTGGGTGCTGTTTAGAACATGATGTACAGGTGAGCCTCTTCCTACAGTATTTGCTGATGTGACCTTGATGTAGGCACCCAAAACAGATTCCTTTTCCTTTGATGAATTCTATCTTTTCCCTGTGCTTCTTTTTCTCGAATAGCTTGCACTGCTCCAACGTGTGATTGCTGCTGCTACACAAATGACATAAGACTTGCAAATGGTTGTCAGAGGATTGCTGAGTAGAATGGAAAGCAGGTGCAGAAACACTAGTTGCAAAGGTACTTCCACCAGACTTCGGCTTGACTTTAGTGGGGAACTTGTCTTTAGTTTTGATTAGGGATTTATCTTGAATATCCCCGAATATTGGGTCTGAAGCCACTCTTACTTGCTTTTCAACAAATAGGACAAGATCTTTAAATTGAGGCCTACTGTTATGGGTTTCTTGAAATTCCCAAACTTTTGATCGCCATCTTTCCCTCAGCTTGTAAGGAAGTTTCAAGACCAAGACTTTCATGTTGGATGACAAGTTAATTTCCTGTGAGTAACTCATGTCCTCCATTGCATTACAACAGCTCCTCAAAAATATTGCGAAAGCTTGCAGAGATTTAGAATCCTCAGGTCTAATCGTAGGCCATTCTAATGCTTTCTTCATATAAGCAGAACACATGCTGAATTCATCTCCAAAGTTTTTCTGTAGCAAATCTCTTGCTCTTTCATAACCTTTACCTGGGGTCATGTGAAGACAACTCCTTACCAGATCTCTGGGAAAGCCACTGGTATATTGATCAAGAAAGTACAGTCGGTCAGCACTGCTATCCGTTTTTAGCTCAATGCCATATTCAAAAGCTCTTATGAATGGTCTGTACTTCAAAATATCACCATCGAAGATTGGGATATCTCTCTGAGGAAGACTTGAAAGCTGATGCTGCTTCACTAGAAGGGATGTTATGTCATTTTGGCGTTGAAGGATGTTTACCAAGCTGCTCAGATGTACACCAGAACTCGCAACAGACTCTGAAGACTGATCAGAAGACTGGTCAGATGCACTGGCTGTGGCTAGGTTTGACTGTGCATGGAGATTACCTGGACCAGGTGGTTGAACCTCCTTGGCTTTCTTCCTGACTGCATTGTGGCCATTTGAACGCTGTAGGATAGGACTGGGTTGAATATCCTTGGGACGAACACTTGGGGTTTGCACAACAGAAAGAGCTTTAGCGACCTTATCCAAAGAAAGGCATTCACACTCTGAAGCATAACTCTTTGATGACATCTCAGCAAGATAGGATTCCATTGGCACGTTCACGTCATGAGGATTAGATGTTAAGCCTGTTGCTGCTGAGGCTCCGTTATATTTACCAGCGGACTTCAAAACTGCGAGTTTGGCTGATGAGGCATCTAGCTGTGCTTTCAGCTCCAGAACTTCAAGTTTTTTCTTTAATGCTTGCCTGTCTTTGTTAAGTGCTTCTTCTCTATCCTCCAAGTCATGTTTTTCTCTGAGTGCAGCCACCTTTGCTAAGACTGCAGCTCTCTCTGCTTCCACCTGTAGACTTGCAGATGCAACTGAAAATGCTCTTGATTTGGATTCACGACTGGAAATTTGAGATATGCTGTCTTTAGGGGCAACTTCAATCTCCTGAGGTTCCACAGCCTTAGATACTCCAGACAGCCACTCAGAAACAGAAGAGAGAAAAGTGTTAATGTCTGCCATTTTAGGTTTAAACCATTCTACTTCATCTTGCCTTGCTTCCTCTTCTGACAACAACTCCTGATAGGTTTCATGTAGAGATTTAAAATCATCCAATAGACTCACAAATTTATTCAAATTTTCTTTCACTTCTTGCACACACGAAGCATCTTCCATAAGTTCAATCATTATATTTTTTCTTTTCGTTAAGTGGGCAAGCTTTCCTTTTCTAGCATTTCGTAGCTTAGGCGCATGACCACTAATCTCTACATCCATAACAGTGCTTGATAAATCACCCTTGACTTTCTCTTCATCAAACTCATTAGCGGTGTCTTCCATACTTGCCACTTGTTTGCTAGTTCAGCACATGGAATCAATATGCATGGATTTGCTATGTTGCCCGGCCCAGCAGCAAACTGATATAAAATCATCCAATGATCCACTTTTCCTATAGTAGACTTCCAACAATTTGCACGGTTTTACAATCAAATCACTCCATAAGCAGATTTCCATTACATATGAATTTCTGTTCTGTTTCCTCTTCTATCATTTCAATGACTTGATTCAAGAAATGCATGAAGCCGTACATACCATGCGGTCCAAACAAACAGTCAGTCAATGTGTTCATTGATTTCCATGCACTTCACTTCTTCAGTTACAAGCACATTTTTTGAGATATCTTCAGCTTGTAGGAAGGAGTCTTTGACTTTTGTAGCAGATAAATAGTCCACTTTGGTGGCTGAACAAAAAAAGGCTTGACGCTCACTTTCCAAAATTATTCCATTGTCCACAGGATAGATTTCCAAACTGAAATAATATTTATTACAAAAAAGTATGTTTATACAAAATCAAAAAATCAAACTCTCATATAAATAAAGGATTGAAAAGATATAAAGTGGATTGATTCAATCTGTTTCCTATGGAGTCAGGCCGTGAGGTCAAAGACTGTTACTTCCGGTTCTGGCCACGCCTTCAGGTGAAGTCACAGGTCCTTTATTCCCACCTTCTGCTCCAATCCCTAGGTGGTGCCAACTCACATAACATTGGGTGCAATAGTTAATTATTTAACAAACAAAAATAAACCTTATTTTAGCTCCTACAAACGAAGAGGAATCACTCCTATATTTACATGCTGTTATTCCTCCCACACCTTTGCAGTGTCTAGTGGCCTCCGAGGCCTGGAGAAGGTGATGCAAAAAGTAGGGAAAAAATGCTGTAATAAGGAATCAAATTCAGTTGCAAGGAAACCAACTCCACCTGACTCTCTCTCTCTCTCTCTTTCAAGTGTAAGTACTTGAGCAAGGGTGAAATGCATGATCAGCTCAAGATGTTCATTGGCTGAAGGTGAGGAGAGCGCGCACACACACACACACACACACACACAGAACAGCAAGCGTCTCATCATTCCTCTCCTGTATTGCTCATTAAGACATTACATAATCAACTTGTGTTTCAAGTGAAGATGAAAATGAGTGCCAGTCCGTCAGGCTGCATTCCCGTCCCTCCGAGGGGCACAAACTCTGTGATTGAACACCTATCACTGCTATAGCAGCTGTTCTTTGGGCTTTGTTGAGAACTGCCGACAAGCACTGTGCCATCTGGGGACCTGGTGCTAATCTGTGTAGAACTACAAAGCTTGCTTGAATAATAATAACAAAATGTTGTTCTGTATCTTAAAGCAGGTGAGTGGGAGAACATGAACATGAACCCCCATTCTGAAGAGAGAAGGGATCACAGAGATTACTAACATTGTTCACAATTACTGAGCTTATGCATGCAAATTGAGTTTTTACAATGTCTTTCAGTCAGCTCAGGCCTGGTTCTGATGCCAGCATAAAGATCAGAGAGGTGCATGATGGGAACGTGTCAGACACAAACGAAAGATTTTCACTATTGAGCTGGACTGTCTCGTCACTTTACATGCGAACCAACCATGGACGTTTCCCAATGGAGACTATCGGGCTGGATCAAGTTGTTTGTCCGTTTAATGATGGAGTTGTATATCATTATAACAGAGGGGCTCCATATATGAATCAGAGCATGTTAATTATTGATGCTCTCTCCGTGCTGATTTGGCAGTTTTTTTGGGACTAATTAGCATACGCCGCAGTGTGGTGCATAAAGAGCAGCTTCACCAAGACCCCCTCACTGCTAATGAGAGGGCACACCTCTAACATCTGACCTCAGTCAAAGAGACAGACAGAGAGAGAGAGAGAGAGAGAGAATGTGTGTAGCAGAGGTCTGTCAATTCTCTATTTATTCTTGATCCTGTTACACAGCAAATGTGAACACCCACTGCAAAACAGAGGAATGAGCATGCACTATTAAATGTTCACTTTTCAAAATAAGAAGCTTTAACATGGAACCTTTCAAGTGCACAAAATATTCTTTACACTGTAAAAAAAAAAAAGGTAAATGACTGGCAGCTACGAAAACTGTTAGATTAAAGTAAAATATCATAATTAAAACAAGGAAAAATCTGTTTTATTATTTTTGCACTTTTTTTAAATTAAGTTTTTGTCTGGCAGCTGTAGCTCCCAGTCATTTACCAATTTGTTATAAATTTCTTTTTTTTTTACAATGTAGATCATTAAAATGCTCTTCACACTAAGAAAAAAAACTGTTCATTAAAAAATTTCTTCTATGGCGTTGCTGCTAAAATCCACTGCTGGAACCTTTATTCATGCATGTTCAATAAAAAATAAAAAACACTTTAATAACAACCGATAACCAAGATGGCACTGATATGCTTTGAAGAAATGTTTTCATTGTTTATTCATGTTGTTCTAAACCTCTATGACCTTCTGAATATGAAAGAAGATATTCTGAAAAATGTTTTGGTGTTTTTTTGATCATACAATGAAAATCAATGGGGTCAAATGCTAAATGGAATATAAAACCTTAAACAATCACTAAGCCACATTTCTTAATATTTAAGTAACTAATTAAAACCTCTGCTTGGCTTGAAGTTTCACATCCAAAAGGTCTACTTCAAAGTCTCAAATCAAGTCATTATTCCATAACACAAACATAAAAAAGTGACCTAGGTTTTGAGAAATGTGTCACACACCTTCTTTTATGTTCCATAGAATAAAGTTATACAGGTAAAGACGTGAAGATAGTAAATGATAGTAGATGTTGACAGAAATTTCATTTGCAAATCCCTTTAGAGGTTAAATAGCAGGGATGTAGCCTCTCTAAATAAGATCTAGTGATGGCTATGTCTTAATGTAGACAACTCCTGACCCACACACAGCCTTTCCCCAGGACGGGTTCAGTCCTAAACTCAGGAAGCAAAGCAAACTGTACGTCAGTTAACATCGCAATTTCACCTTCCTCTCACCTCAGTGCACAATCCATATATAACAACCATAAAGTCTAGACAGCATTCATACAGCTCTGCCGCTTGCTTTCTCTTTCTTTCACCTTTAAGTAGCTGTGTAAAAAAAGTTATTTAACTTTTTGTCTCCAACACAAACCACACAGCTGTTCTCAGACGGTCCCCTTCTGTCAAACCCACTACAGCGAACACACACTTACACAATATCTGACACACACCTCGCCTGCACAGAATGAACTGACAAGGCAGTGTTAAATCACATTTATGCAAGATTTATGGATAGAAACACTTACGAAAAAAATCCTTTTATCGACTGACATAACAGTTTTGCCTCTGGA
This sequence comes from Carassius auratus, assembly GCF_003368295.1. Taxonomy (NCBI): domain Eukaryota; kingdom Metazoa; phylum Chordata; class Actinopteri; order Cypriniformes; family Cyprinidae; genus Carassius; species Carassius auratus. The sequence continues at coordinate 33,252 of NW_020526046.1, forward strand.
AGGATTTCAAGACGTCTGCAGTAAAAAGTGGAAAAGCTTGTGGGATCTGACTGTTTTGTTTGGTTTATTATGTTCCTGTATTAAAAAGACATTACAGGGCATCTGCTTGGCAGGCTCAGAGGGGAACATGTAATTTATGAGGAGAGTGTTACATATTTTAGGAGAGTCCATACTGTACATTAGGACCAGAACATTAGCTACATTATGAAATGAAAAGCAGCAGATGAGATATATCATTGATGTATTATTCTCTTCTGCAGCAATGCAATTAAACAAAGAGCAAACTGAGACCTTTCGCTGATGCCTCTTACTTTACACGTTTTCTTATGAGGGAAAAAAAGCTGAGTCATCTCACATATCTTTAACTGTGCTCAGGTTTTCCCAAGATGCGTGTTTTCTGTGGTGTTTCTGAACTACAAATGATTTTGAATTCAGACCTTGGTTTCAAAATTGAAGATAAAGTAGAATTAATTTTTTTTTTTAGCCAAGACAGTGTTAAATACTTGTTTAAAAATGCATTTGAAAGTTGTAAAAATGGATGGATATATAGATCTCCTGACATTGCACATATCTGGCTGATGCTGGTTTATACTGCTGTGATGATTTGATTGCACGCACAGATGCACACACACACATATCTCTGAGCACACACTTACAGAAGGAGCTGTTTTCGTCCTTTGTGCCGTCCAAGGTGCCATCGGGTAACATTTGCAGGTAGAAGCCATGCCGGCAATACAGACGTGTGACGATACCTTTCAGCTGAGGCTCTGAGAAAGAAAGAGATAACATTTCATTAGACATGTTGTGCCTATGCTAGAAAAGGAAATCTCAGTGCATCAAGAATACATGCTGGTGCTAAAACAGTGAAGGTTATACCAGGATGACTGAATTAACACACACACACACAGTCAAGCACAAACCAGTTTAATTCTACAGCTTACCTAAAAAGACTTTTATTGTGTCAGCCATAACAAACTCAAATACAAGCACCCATGTTTACGAAGCACATTAGGAAGATAAGACGTTGTTTCTGTCTGTACTGAACAATTGACTGTTGTCTAAAAACATTCAGCGCTTTTAACTCCATTTCTTCTAAGAGATTACAGCACCAACAAAACACAAACTGCACAAAAGTGTTCAGTGAACTGCTATAACATTATCTAAACGCATTCTAGAAAGAGATGTAAAACAGAGGAGATGTTCAAATGCATTGCATAAAACTGTATACAACTGACAAAGAAGTACCTTAATGTGATAGTCCACCCCAAAATCAATTCTGTCGCTGTTTACTCGCCCTCGTGTTGTTTTAAACCTGTGTGATTTTCTTCTTCTTCTTCTGTGGAACACAATATACAGAAGATGATATTTTGAAGGAAAACCGTTTAGATTCCCATTGACTTCCATTATATTTTTTGACCTTACAAATCAAAGTCAATGGAAATCAAAATAACTTATTTTGTGTTCTGTAGAAGAAGAAAAGTCATACAAATTTGCAACCACACGAGTGTGTAAATTATTTGTCTTTCTGTGTGTGTGTGAACTATCCCTTTAAATATTATATTACAATATGGTAATGATCATTCAGTACCATGGTATGCTCCATATCAAAGTCCCATGGTGCCTTATACTTCAATAGTAAATTTGTAAGGGCTATCTTCTAAGAAAGGGCTCTCTGCTCTACTTTAGAAAGGTAACTAAAAATTAAAAAGACCAAATGAAATATCTTCAGGTTTTAAAGGAGAAAGGAGGAGATAGATACGCATAATATTGTGAGATGTCACTGTGCTAAAGCATCTATATTAAAATCACAAGCTTTACTATGTAGGAAACCAACAGCTATGGGTGTGCATACAGTTGCTTAATGTCTAATAGTCAAGTCACCTTTATTTATATAATGCTTTAAACAAAAAAGATTGCGTCAAAGCAACTGAACAACATTCATTAGGAAACAGTGTGTTAATAATGCAAAGTGATTGTTAAATACAGTTCATCATTGAATTCAGTGATTTCATCATCTCTGTTCAGTTTAAATATTATCTGTGCAATCATTTGTATTGCATTGTATCATTTATAAAAATCACATTTTTTATATATTAATAATATTAACTTTAAAGTGCACTGTGTCGGAAAATCTGAAGTAAATAAAGTAAAAGCAAAGGCATGTCAAATGTGAGCAAATGGTGTTATCTAACTACCTGCAACAAAACTTACGACAAAAATAACAGCTTTTTTGAGGCATATTTTAATAATAATAAAAATAATAGTTCCTTAAATTTATATAGGAAAAAATATTTACTAAAAAAAAACAAAAAAAACAATTCAGCTTTGCCATCACAAGTAAGTTATAAACTGTAATAATATTTTCACCATATTACTGTTTTTCCTGTATGTTTGAACAAATAAACCCAGCCTTGGTGAGCGTAAGAAATATCTTACCGACCCCAAACTTTTCAGCGTTAACTTTTAGTGATCTCTTTTTCGTTTTGTCACTCGTTTTTCTCCAAACGCTCACTTTGTGCACCTCTCCCATTTCCTCTCAGCACTCCCTCTATGTAAAACGCTGCAGAACTAGTTTGCTCTTTCTCTCTGCAGGCCTCTGTTTGCTCGTGTCCATTGATCAGTTCTGAAGGTGAGGCCCTGAGGGGCCAAACTACAGTTTTAACATTCAGCTACATGGCACAGTGTCTGGCTGCCACCGCCACAGTCCACAGACAAATCACCGGGAAAGAAATATGTGTGCGCCTTCGCATTAAAGGCTCCACATAAAGCAAAGAGGCGGCAACTAGCGATCACATCCACGTATTCTGCCGTGATAAGGCACATTTCCTTCATCTCCTCCGACTCGGTTGATTCAGGTTGGGCAGGAAATTCCCCGCAGATCTGTCTTTGTCAGCCTCTTTAGTAGCACTGCTGTGACACGCTTTGAAAGCCACACACAGAGCTGCTTTCCTCTCTGTCTTCAGTCTGCACTGCATAACCATAAAACCCATCTCCGGGGACAGAGGGTGTGAAGGGCACTCCTGATGGGTGATATTGATGTGCGTTCGAGTGCGTGCACACACGGATGCCAGTCTGCCAAGAACACATTGGTCACCTGGTTAGAGTTCTCCTTTCCCTCTCTATGCCTCGCTATCTCTCCTATAAGCCCCGTCATGGTGAGTTATGTGGGTTTGCATCTCTCTGAATAACACCATACATCAACCAATCAGCTGGAGACGGAGTCGTCTCCTTCCCGAGGGGGAGAGAAAAGTGAACGAGTGCTACAGAGGGAGAACAAGAGAGTGGGCAGAAGTTATGACACAGTTATTTTACTGGAAGACATTCACACGCTAAATAAAAGAGGAAGACTCTCATACTTCACGCAAAACATCGATAAAGCTTTCAGGCACAGAACAGATCCTGACAAAAGTCTGGCTCCTGCACGGCCATATTTCATTCAGAGCAAGAAAGGAAAGAGACGAAGAGAGATACAAACAGAAGTAAGACTGCATTTGTTATCCAGCATGGGCGCACATTCAAGGGGTCATATCATGGGTGAAATCCACCTACATTGTGTTTGTGCCAAAAAACAACCTTTTTTATTTTACTTTCTCTGACCCTTAGATATTAAAAAGCTTGTTTTTGTTCTGGCTTTAAGAAATGCCATTTCATCAGTACTTACAGTTTCAGTACATTTTTTTTAAAAGAAATGAATACTCATAATCAGTAAAAATGTATCAAATTGACCAACGTTACAATAAACGCTGTTACATAGTTATAAAAGTAAAAACAGTATAAACTGTTACTTTTTATTCATCTAAGAAATTGATGTTTTTCAGAAAACTGTTTCCACAAAAATACTAAAACACTGATAAAAATGATTTCTTGAGCACCAAATGTGCATATTAGAATGATTAGCATATTATTCACAGGCATATTAATAATATTATTAATATTAACCACAGGAATAAATTACATTTTTGCCTCGGCGAACACGAGAAAACCTTTTTAAATCTTACACACCCCCAAACTTTGTAGTAGTTTTTGCACATTTCAACACTAGAGGCAAAATAACCATGTAAGAAATCCTATTAAAGAGTATCAGTTCATCTTATAAACATAATTCTGATTCCTCTAAACTGTCTCTTCATATTAAATCCTGCAGACTACTTGTTTTGCATAAAATTACAAAAGCATACGTGTCAAGCGCAATATTGTCTGTGCCGAGCTAACAGGAGAGGAAGTGTACAAGTGCATGCTTCATATTCAGAGGACGTATTGGGCTAAAGTGCATAAAATTAGAGTGGACGCTCCCTGCGGCCTAATGTGACTGTGAGTAATGAAGGGGGGCGGGGCCAAGCTAGCCAAGGCTGGAATGACAACATTTAGGACAATCAATCACTTGCCCTGGGAACAAATCTTACATTTCTCACTGAAGAACTGACTCAAACTCTGAACTATCTATCTATCTATCCGTCCATCCATCCTTCTTTTCATCCATTCAAATCATCAAATCATCAAAAATGCATCCATCCATCATTAGGACATTGTAAGATTCTCTCCATCCATTTAAATACAACTATATCTATCAATCATCCATATCTATCTCCATCCATCCACTCATTGTTCAGTCTTTCTGTCAATGGATGTCAATGCAGGGGAATGTCAAGAAAAACATACAGACCGAGAGGTCACAACATACAGGAATGTGCAGACTGGGATTAATTAAAGTCAGGCTAATGGGCCTTTTTTTCCTCTGTAAAGCTTAATGATATGTGTCTAAATGAGCTGGGACATGTCTGAGGCGGGACGAGAGAATGCAGGGGAAGAGATGGAGGAGAAGAACAGCTGCTACCAGAGAACAAAGTGAGAAGAACACGAGAAAGAGATGAGAGGAAAAGATAAGACATCACTGGAAAAAAAAAAGACAGACTTGAATGATAAGAAAGAACTATGAATGATAATATTTTTTTATGATTTCCTTCTTAATGATTTGCCTCTGTCTATACATGGAGCACTAGATTAAAACAAATGTGTGGAAAACTGTGTCAGAGATCTTTGATATTGCTTATGCATTATGCACTTGTGTTTTTATAAATGCCTCTATTGCAATTTTAGCAATTCCAAAATACAATCTTATTTTCCTCCTTCTTTGACATCAAATTCTCAACATCCTTGCACTACTTGTGCTTTATACATTACTGTAGATGCTACAGAAGGTTTACACACCAGCACTCTGTTGCTTGTGTAACTGCAATGGTTTTTGGTGTATGTGTGTGTGTGGTCATGCTGTGTGACAGAGACAGACGATGTGATGATCGAGGGCTGGTCTGGTGTGAGTATTTGCGTCAGTGCCTTCTGACCCGAAGCTCTCTTTGCCTTACACACTCCCACCATGCATTAGTAAATGACCATACACACACACATCTCACGTCTGAGACAGTCTGCTGTGTGCATCTGCATTACTTTCCACTTTTTCCTCTAATTGTTATTTAATTGTGTGCATGACTCCAAAAACTAAAAGTCATTTTAAATGAAAAGTGGTTGCCTAAAATAATAAAAGTGAAGTTTATCTTACACACACTACTGTACAAAAGTTTAGGTTTTGATGAGATGCGCACAGAGACTGCATTTATTTTATTAAATATTATTTATGCAATATTATTTCTATTTCAATATTTATGCAAAATGTTCAGTATATATATTCATTAGATTTGATTAATTAGAAAGATTAATAGAAAAATAAATATTTTGTAACTTTTAATTTATGCTCAAGGTCAGTTTTGATTAATTTATTGTGCTTGCTAATTAAAATTTTAACTAACCGCTAACTTTTGAACACTACTACAGTTTTATGTACATTATTTGATAATTATGTAATATATTATCTAAAATAATGACCTATATTACAATTTTACAATATTGTGTCTAAATAATAGACATTGAACACAAAAATGCAAATATATTGTTTTAAATGCTATTGTAAAAATTAGCATAACATTGTAATTTATAGTATGAAAACTGGATGTTTTTTTTTTTTTACAATACACATGTGTGTGTGTGTGCATGTATGGATATATATACATACATGCATACACACACACACACACACATACTGTATACAAACATATATATGCCTATTTTACCTTTCATAGAAATAGGTTTATGATGCCCCAGTCTGTGTCTTGTAAGGAGTCTTTCTCTATTCTGTCGTGAGGTATTGTTCTATTGTTAACCTCTGAGACACAGACATAGAAACTGAGACAGAGTTTACCTACAGAACAACAGTTGTTCCTGACACTGCCATCCTGCTGTATTAACCTCACCCAAAGAGTCGGCAAATAGAGAGAAAGATGAAAAGAGTGGGAAGCGATTAGCTTGTGAGAAGTGTGTGTGCGTGTGTGTGTCCGTGTCTGCTTTCTTTGTCTTCCCAGGTCCACCAGCCTCTCTTCTTTCCTCTGCCCTGGCCTCTGGGAAGTGCTGAGCTGGCTCTTTCCCTCTGTCCTTCTCCTCCCTTCTCGCCCATGTTCTTTTGCTCTCTCGCAGCCATTCAGAGTCACGGCAGTGAGACATGAACACAATGCTAATCAGGTGTTCTTCTTCGTCTCTCTCTCTCTCTCGCTTGCTGGCGGTGATGTCAGAAGTCATAAAAGCAAGAAAACAGCTGGCCTGCGTATTTGTTCCTCCCTTCACTTTCATTTACTTAGTCCTTCATTCACATGCAGCAATACCATTTCAGGTTGACTAACATGTCTTGCCTCTAATCCAGGGATAAGTACTTACAAATGTCAGTTTTAAGACTAGATTTTACAGTTTCTGAATGCGTGCTCCCAGCCAACAAAATAATGTTTTAATAATGTTTTCTTATGTTCACATATTTCTAAATGTACCCTGAACATTCACAACATATTTTTAAAACAATAATATATGTAAAAGGAGTCATGATGTTGGTCAAAAGAAACATTAATTTGTGTATTTGGTGTAATGAAATGTGTTTACCAGGTTTAAATTTCTCCTAGCATTAATACAGTAATGTGTAATATGATTGGGAGTCTGCACGGGGTGTTTATTTTGAAATACACATGATTTTTTGACTTCTATTTTGTATTTGCTGTGCGGTTTGGACGCGGCGTGCATCAAAAATGGACTAGGCACCTATCTTTAGCGAAGCGGCACGGAGACTCTACTTAGGAGGGTGTGGTTGACTCTACTTTTATAAAGAATATCTATTTTGATTTGAGACTTTAGGATTTTTGATCCACTTCAAATGCTGACTTCTGTATTTATGACACTGACCGAAAAATACAAAATGATTTGCAACCTTTGCTTTGTTGCATCCACCCAGACAAGCAAGCAGTTTCGGCCCAGATCCGGTCCATGAAATCCATGCGGGCCAGATGTGGGCCGAATCTGGGCCGAAACTGTTTGCTGTCTGGGCAGTGTGTAGACAAAGAGACTTTATTTGTTGCACGACACGTCTGTCTGGTATAGACACATAGGGCCCTATCATACACCCGGCGCAATGCGACGCAAGGCGCAGCACAAGTGTGTTCGTTAGTTTCAGTCCGGCGCTGTTCGCATATTCCCGTCAAGCACCACGTTGTTTAATTAGCAAATGCATTTGCGACCATTTGTGCACCTATGGGCGTGCTAGTCTAAAAAAGAGGTGTGTTCAGGCGCATTGCTGGTGCATTGCTATTTTAACTGAAAATAGACTGCACCATAGACCAACTCAAACCTGGTCTGGCGCAATGTTTTTTCTTTGTTATTTAAAGAGCGTGCACGTTGCTTATTAAACACAGGGATGCACAGCAGCACACAAAACATGCCAAATATAAAAAATTATGGATTGCAATGCATAAAAATTTTTTGTAGGCTATATAAATGCCTACATGTCATAATGGATAGTCATCGCATGTATCAGAATCTATTTGCTCACACACAAGCAGCTCCGTTTCATCTCGGAGACACGTTCTGTCTTTGCGCTTGCCAAATTCCGCCGTGTAAATAGCAACTCCGTCATGGCACGAGCGCAACTGGCTCTTAGCTTTAGAGTTTAGTTGTGCGAAATGTTCCGCTCTAACGATTGTGTGTATGGATTAATTCTGACGTTCTAAATTAGGACGTGCTCATGACATGCTGGGCAGGCAGCCGGAGATGTCAGAATACCACATCATCCCAAGCAGCCAGCATTACCACAATGACAGGAGACCCAAAGCGTTCTGGCCCCCTCCTGCCACTTCACCTGCACTGGACAACCATCACTGCAGAAGAACCTCAGCACTTACACCTAATTACAACTCACAAACCTCAAGAACTGACACTACTAATGCAATGATGAGAAAATATATGCAGCAATTCAGAAAGTATGCCAGTACTGGGATATATTCTGCAACTTTTACTGATCCTTAAACATTTGGAAAGCCAAATTATGAGATTATGTCTTGAATGTAAAGACATTTGAGGTCAAGGGAGAAATTGTTTTTTTTTTTTTTTTTACTGTTTTCCAGTACAAATATGTGACCCTGGACCACAAAACCAGTCTTAAGTGTCCATTTTTCAAAGTTTAGATATATACACCGTCTGAAAACTGAATAAACAAGCTTGCCATTGATGTGTCTTTTTTTTTTTTTTTTTTTTTTAAAGGACAGGACCATATTTGGCCGAGATACAACTTTCAAGGGTGCAAAAATATTTAAAATATTGAGAAATTTGCCTTTAAAGTTGTCCAAATGAAGTCATCAGCAATACATATGACTAATCAAAAATTAAGTTTTGATAAATTATTGGTCGGAAATATGTACAATATGTCTGCATGAACATGATCTTTACTTAATATCCTAATGATTTTTGACAAAAAAATAAAAATAAAAATCTAGATTTTTGACTCCTACAATGCATTTTTGGCTATTGCTACAAATATACCCCAGCGACTTGCTTTTGTGCTCCAGGGTCACATATTATCTTGACTTGATAAAGCTCGACTTAAAATTGTTATATATCATAAAAAAAAAAAAAAAAAAAAAATATATATATATATATATATATATATATATATATATATATATATATATATATATATATGACATTATTTATTCTACAGTATAGACTACTGTTCAAAGGTTTAGGGTCGATACATTTTAATACTTGCATTAAAAAGATGCATTAAATGAAAACATGAAAGTAAAGACTTTTAAATGAAATTAAATAATATTTTAAAATGCATTAAAATAGAAAAGTTATTTTCTAAATTGTAATATAACTGTATAATTGTAATGTTTCACAATAGAACGATAGTTTTTACAGTTTTTATCAAATTTTTGATTAAATAAATGCAACTTTGGCGAGCATTTTAAAAAAACAAAAAAAACTCTCACCAGAATATTTATAAACATGCATGCACGTGTGCAAGTGTATGATTTTAAAATGCCATCTAATCTCAAATTAATCTAATCTGTTCCTTATTCTTCTCTTTGGTCCCATTAGCAGCCTGAAAACAACACACCTCATCCCTCTTTTCACTCGTTTGTTCAGCCACAATGAGTCCATTTATTGCAATTAACAAACTTTGACATCAGAAACACAATTGCGATGCACTACAAAGCATTTGAACTAGTGGGCTGAAGCGATCAAGTCACTGATATGACATATTACATATTTTAATACAAAACAAAAAAGGACTAAATTAGCAATTATATCTTAAAATAATAATGAACATGCTGATGCAATAGAGGGAAATCAACACTGACATGTGCACACACTCAGATCGATGTCTGAATAAAATCAATCTTCAGGACAAGCTGCAATGCTATAGATGATATATGGTAATATGTGTGTGTGATATGTGAGAAGGTAAGGACATCACTGCTTAATTGGATCACTCTTGATGCATTTGTTATAGCATGAAGACGTGATTCATGGTCAGCATTGTGATGCATCGGCACTGCTTTTATGTACACTACTTGTTCTCATTTAGACATGATGAGAACACACCCTGCAGAGACTGCAGATACACACACACACACACACACGCTTGCAGAGGTTTCCCCCTGTGACCACCATCCTCTATCTCTCTCGTTCTCATTCACACTCTCCTCAAAGGTGATTCATTCACTGCTCCCACGTTTGCATTGATTCACTGCGGTAATGCGGGATATGGGTTGCCAGGTATTCCACACCCAAATCTCTCCAGACTACACAGGGGAAGGGCTTTCCTTAAGTGTATGCTTGAGGGGATCTGGAAACCCCCTTAGCTTCTTAAAGGCTGGCTCCTGATTGTATGTAATGATAATGAGGCTTATCAATGAAATAATTACAGTCATGGAATACTGGACTAAACACAACTAATTGCCTCAGTTTATCCCAGAGGATTTAGTTAGAGTGGGTAAAAAAAAGTGCTTGTTCAGTGAAAGAAAAAAAAGAGAGAGAAAGGTAGATTTCTATTGGTTTAAATACATGACCTTGTTCTTGTTTAGAAGGGAAGATTTCTACTAAGCTCTGTTCTGTTCAATCTGATTTATTCACTCTAAATTGATCTCTAACCAGTCATTAAAATACATTCAAATGGGTTATATTAAGAATTATGTTTCTTTAATCAATATCCTGTACAGAGTGTTGTCCTGCACAGATTTTTCTATAACCCTGTATGCTCCCCAGTCCAATGAAATTATGAAATAAAATCCAAAATAATATGCCACCATTAGTAATACAAAGCCAATATTACAATCCCTCATTATAAGAATTAAACAGAAACTTTTTACTTTATTATTATTATTATTATTATTTTAGTTAGCAAGGATGCATTAAATTGATCAAAAGTGACAGTAAAGATGTTTCTAATTTTACATAAGTTTTCTATTGCATATAAAACTATTTGCCAAAGGGATAATACAAACAAATCTAATTCAAGACATAATCTCAGTTACATTTTCTTATAAATTTAACAAAAAAAATAAATAAATGTGATTCAAACTCTAAGCTATTCTACTTTACTGTCTATTACAAAAGTTCAGCATGGCCTGAATATAAACAAGCAAATTAATATTTATAAGTATAAATCCAAATAATCATTGATAAAGAGGATGACTAGTCTCACTGTACATACAGTTAGTATGCCAATGCTATTTAAGGTTGTTTAGCAACATTTAAATTTAAATTTAGATTAAAAATTACATTTAAATGTATGCATTTAGCAGACGCTTTTATCCAAAGCGACTTACAGTGCATTCAGACTATCAATTTTTACCTATCATGTGTTCCCGGGGTATCGAACCCCCCAATCTTACGCTTGATAGTGCAATGCTCTACCAATTGAGCTATAGGAACACTAATTTAATGATTTAATGCTTTGGTAACACTTTAGTTTAGGGACCAATTCTCACTATTAACTAGTTGCTTATTAGCATGCATATTACTAGAATATTGGTTGTTTATTAGTACTTATAAACATATATTAATGGCTTATTCTGCATGACGATATTTTAGATCTCATACTCATACCCATACCTCAACTCAAAAAAAAAAACTACCTTACAAATCAATTAGGAGTTTGAGGCAAAAGGTGTAGTCAATAGTGAGAATTAGTTCTAAGTGTGACCAGTGTTTCGTTAATTACACAATTTTTCAGTCTGAATTAGACGGAACAGAAAATTGACATAAACCTCAGAGACAATATTGCTTACCACAACACTTCTCCAAGAAAAGCTGTAAGATAAAACCAAACAGATGTGAAAAAGGGTGACTCGAGACTCCCACGAAGCTTCACAAATCATGTTCCTGAATAGTGAGGTGTGCAATGCATTAATTGGATTTTAACTGTTAGCGTAAGGCAAAAATGAAGGAAGCTGTAATAGCATTGGAGAATGCACTCTTGCGTATTCATCCACGCAGAAACCATACGAAACTGAAGTGGTGTTAGCAGATGCTGAGTGCACACACATAGACGGGCTCCTGGATGTTTCATTCATTAATAGATCAATTAAGACTCTTTTAATTACACTATGTTCTCCCACAGAGACACTTCGGTCCCGACCGCACCACGCCTCACCCTCCCTTCCTCTCGTACCGCCCATCACTTTTTCTGCTGACGAGGGAGTCCCTAAAAGAACAGAGCGGCCCTGTAAATCTACAGAATCGTCGAAGGGGGCCCACAATGCAATTAGATGAAATCCCAACCTCTGCGAATCAGTCTGTGACAGGAGTCTGAATTATAAGTGAATGTGTGCTGAGTCAGCATTAGCAGAACTCACGGGGTCCTCCTCCATCAAACCAAATATGAAGATGGGAAACGGATAAATGACGAGCGAGCATGGATAGATGAAATCTGGATGAGGATGGAGAGAAATGGAAAGAGAGATTCAAGTTAATGGAGCTGCAGTCTGCTAGCTAACACCTCGAGACATTGAGATGGACGGATGGGAAGAACACAGGATAAGCTGAATCACAGAACGTTAATGACCATGTTAACTTTTGGCAAATCAAAATGAGGATGAATTATTCAAGAGAGGGTTTGAAGAGAAAATAGGCATTAATGCAGACCTTTATAAACATATAGACACTACGGTCTCTTTCTTATAAACATTCAAACTTGCATCCATTGCGCTCTCTCAACCATCAAGAGCTGACTACATACTCTTCTCACTCTGGATCCATCTCTATCTCTGGAGAGGTTATGTCTGTCGACTTAAACTCTCTTTTAGCTTGTGCAAGAGAATGTTACACCACTTACACAATTTAGTTTACCGAAGTTTATTATACTTAACATATACACTGTTCAAAAGTTTAGGTTGGTTAAGATTGTTTTTTATGAAGAATGCACAATAATTATTTTGCTTAAATCACTGAGGCAGGTAAAGTGATGTCACTTAAACTTTTAATGGAGCTTAACATACAGTAGATCCAGTGAATGCATAACAATGCTAAATAAAAATCCTCTATAAAGTGTCCGGGGGGAGCTCATTCTTGAGCCCCTCTGTTAGGGACAGAAACATGTCGACCCTTTAGCTTCTATAGATTTACCCAAAGGGTAAACTAGTGTTTAGATCAACCCCGAATTGAATTTTCAGACATCATTTGGAGCTCCTGAATTAATTAAGACTAGCCGTAATGAACTGGAACTACATCAGCCCTGCCTCTAAGACTAAACTGTGCTTACTTATTACATGAGTGCATGCTTGGTCATATATCATTAGAAGAAACATATCGTGAAAAATCTCTTTAAATAAGTGGGTTTGATGTACTGCTCTATATAAAGACACAGTGATTTTAAACCGGTAACTTTTTAAATTAAACATTTGTAGATTGCTTCCAAATGATGTGCTGTTTCTGGAAGTGGGGATGCTAATTTTTAACGATGTCCCTGATCACGTCAGGCCAACCTTGAAAGAATCCATGGCACATTTCAGCCCAGATTCCTTTGTGATCCTGCCATAATGTAATGCAGGCTCTGAGAAGAAGCTGTTATTGAAAAAAATTGTGACAACTGGGTACTGGACATGACAATATTGTTAATCGTTTCACAAATGAAGAGGACATACCTAGAAATCCTAAAGGAGCAACAGCAAAATGTCGGGAAAATGGTCCACAAATTTGAAAACAAACAAACAAATAGAGTAAGTCTTCAACAAATATAATTTTAGTTTTTAGCAATTTGTAATCTTAGTAAAATCTCACTGTCACTTGTCTTAATATGTAATATATCAGTCTGTATCTATAAAACCTAAAAGCTGTTTACCGCACACTAACTACAGTCATGACAAGAGCTGCTCATTTCCTTGTGATCTTTATTTCTTTCTGTGCATGGATGGGCAGTTCATATTTGTGCCATTCTCCACTCATCCCTTATTTTTTTCAGGATAGATATCGATCAATGTTTTCCTGCAGAAAGAAAGGAAACCCCATGGGCAATCTGTCAGTATAAATATGTTCAACTGTGACAGCTTTATGTGCATGAATGGAAGAGCTTGTAGGGTGTTTAAATGTTTCTTATTCATTTTATATCACCATAAAGAAAAAAGACTTCTGTATAATTTAAATTAGTTGTCTTATATTTTTAGACTCCACAGAATGCATCCATGCAAACAAACATACAACGACTAGCATCTACTGTACATGCAACTGTATTCATCACTTTGCACGCACATACATCACCCAAGACACACATGAATGATCAAGCACACACGTCTACCATAATGATGTACAGACAGTCCCATGCTTTCCTCTTAGAGTCTCTGTAACTCCAGAGTACTCTAAAAAATATAAAAGTATATCAGATGTTTTAACGACAGACAGCACTCAGTACTTTTTTCTCCTTTCTTTCACATCTAATTTATTCTATAGTTCAAAGTTTGATATATTGTTTAGGACAAACTATTAGCAAGGACAGAGTTAATAATTCAAAATTAAACAAAAAACACCAATTTATCCCATAACACCACAGCTAAATCATATTAACTATACTTGAACAGACATTTAAATAACACCAGCTGACATTCAAGGGATAGTTCATCTAAAAATGAACATTAAGTCATTAATTATTCACCCTCCTAAAACCTTTATTCATCTTCGGAAAACAAATTAAGATATTTTTGATGAAACTCAAGAAGCTCAGACCCTGCATAGACCACATTCAAGACTCAGAAATGTAGTAAGGACACTGTTAAAATAGTCCATGGGACATTAGTAGTTCAAATCTAATTTTATGGAACTACAAGAATACTTTTTGTGCGCAAACAGTGAGCAAAACTTACTACAACAAATACAACTAAAATAGCGCCAGTGATTATATAACTAAATATTAAGTGTCTACCTCAGCCATCTGCATTCTGCAATGGTCCACAAACTGCCTGCGTGATGTCATTTTCATCATCAATATAGTGCTCGTACAACAAGTTGAGTTGAACACAAGATAGGGTGGAAAAAGAAGTATTATAACGCCATAACACAGCATTTTTCTCCATTCTGTCACCGATGGAGTTTCGGTTTCTTGCCGCCGTCGCCTCTGGCTTGCTTAGTTGGGGTCACTTCATCTACAGCGATATCATTGACTTGATTGCAAATAAATGCACAGACACTATTTAAACTGAACTGAGATGACATCACTGAATTCAATGATGAACTGCCTTTAACTGTCATTTTGCATTATTATTGACACACTGTTTTGCTAATGAATGTTGTTCAGTTGCTTTGACGTAATGTATTTTGTTTAAAGCGCTATACAAATAAAGGTGACTTGACTTGACTTGACCATAAAGGATAATAGAAAGCCAATGTTATGGTGGTCTGCTTATTTTTGATCTGAGAGACACAAGAACACAGTGGGGTCACAGTGAAGAGCAAAGACCTTGGCAAAGTCATGGACTGCTGAGCGACTGACAAAAACACACGTATGCTAGCTATGAGTGTGTTAAAAGCAGTGTACGTGTGTTACGTGAGATCAAGAGAATACTTTTCCCCTCTCAAACTCACCTGTTATCAAACCTGCCTTGTAAACTTGAGATGTGTGCGGAGGTAAACACACACATGCACACACACGCTCACACACACACACACACACACACACACAAGCGATGCAGGGATTAATCGCCCCAGCAGGTGTGAACTCCTAGGAACTGTACAACATGCGAGTTTCCTTGTATGAGATGCTGTGAGTGTTTCTGAATGCATGTGTGCGTGACTTTCTGTCTACGCTTGTATATTTGATCCACAGAGGGCTTTAACCTGAGACTCAAATCCAAACAACCTAACACCTCTCTGAACCACAATGACATTTCTGTTTTGGGACTCTGTGATCTAAATGCATCAAGTGTGTCTGTGTATGTTAAAGGGGAATGAGGGCTCATAGGTGTTAAACTGAATCTTTGTGTTAAAGCCAGTCAATGCAACAGCCAACTACAAAAGGACTACTCTATAGTATGCGTGTTGAAGTGTTAGTCTAGAGATACTGTACAGATTTAATTTAGCATGGTTCAAATCCAACCTAAATGTTTTTTCTTGGTAAACCAAGCAAACCTACAGCTGAACAGAAAAGAGCAGCTTTTGGCATTTTCTCAATAATCCCTTTCTATTCAAACTTTATAAAAACAAGTTTGCCTGGAAAAAAACAAATTTGCATTCTACTTAAATTCAAGCTACTTGAATTAAAGAATGTTGCCTCCTGTTTGCTACTGTAAAATTCAAAGAGTTAAGCTTACTATTTGAAGAAACTGATTGCCTTAAACCATTTTAAAAACTAATACTTAATGTGTGTGAAATTCTTATTCTATTTGAGCCCACAAAAAAAAAAAAAAAAAAAAAATATTATATATATATCAAATTCAACTTGAAATCTAGTCAAATAATTTGTGTAGCTGAGACTTTAATATATAAATTGCACAAAACCACACTTTATTTTAAGGTCTGATTCTGGCTAACCATTAACTGTGGCTTTTGCCTCAACAAATATAATTTGAACTTTATAAGTAATAATAAACAACCAATAATAGGCATGCTAATAAGCAACTAGTAAGTGAGAATTGGTCCCTAAGCTAAAGTGCTACCAAACCATTAAAAAAACTTTTAATTAAAATCTCTTAAAATCTATCTAGCTAAGAATAGCAAGTACACATGCATGTACTAACATGATTAATGCAGTTGATTATCATTATGCTATAATGTCATTGTTTTTTAAATAAAGCATCATATAGTCTAATGTTCTGTGGCCCATCCTCGACCTATCCACAGGCTCTACTCTTCACCACAGTGTAAGCCACAAAAACAAACCCTTTGAAATCCCAACATAACAGATCATTAAACACTAACATATCTCCTCCCCCGTATCAATCTTGTGCAAAAGCACACAGAATAACACTTAATTTCAACATTTACTCTCCTTTAACAGACCGAAGCAAAGCATGCTGGGAAAATGGAATCTGCCGTAACTCATTAAGTTTGAGTTATGCTTAATATAGTCAGTTATTGAGGTCACTTTTCTCTATTAAGTACAATGCACTTTTAGTAGAATTAGAGTAAAATGAACATGACTGTTAAAGGCTTCATAATGAACCTTAATTCAAATTCGAAATGGTGCAAAACCCTAAATCAGAAGATATTTGTAGCATATAACATGTTATACATTAAAGTGCCTGTCTACATTATTTATGGCAGAGACAGGTTCCATGTTATCATGATACAATGAGTAATCCAGAGATATCATTTGACATTTAATTCTACCATATACACAACACAGTCTTTCAAAGTGTTTAAATTATTCTGTGCATCTGTTTCCTCTTAAGTGGAGTTAAGGTTACTCCTCACCTTAAAAAGAAGACGCTCTCAATGCATTTAAATTGTTAATGCCTCTTCACTTGTTAAGTCGGTCATCTTGTGTTGGGTTACACTACCAAAAAAAAAAAAGCAAAGAAGAAGCGCTCAGTGTGTTTCTGTTTGCGTGCATGACCTCTGCTAAAGTCCCTCTGCGAGTTTGCCAAGAAAAGCGTTGAGGTCACATTAAGAGCGGAAGAAGCGATCCAAATAAAACACACATAAATAACAACAGCAGTATTCTATCAGCAAAGGACAGAAGAGCATTGGATCATGCCCTCACCTCAGATCACTCTGAAACAAATGCCAGCATAATTCAGCTGTTTCAGTATTAAAAGACTGTTTCGATTGTACCCACAGGAATATATATAAAGCTCGTGGTACATGAGAGGCTGTCTCAGAGCTACGGGGATTCACATCACTCCTTGGATGCATAGATTATGTGGTTATTGCCAGCAAAATAATGCTTTTAACCAAGGCATACATTCAAGCCACTTTCATAACACCTATAAGAACCAGCATAATCTTGACCCTCCCTTACATGGAAAATAGAAATGTTATTCATGTCTTTTGTAATAGATTATATAAATGGTAAATTCACCACATTTTGCAACTGAATTCTAGATTAACTGACAAACAACTACATCATCAGGTACATTGGCTGTCAAGCGTAAATTTACCAAAACATTAATTACTCAAATTAAAGCTGCAGTAGGTAACTTTTGTAAAAATATATTTTTTACATATTTGTTAAACCTGTCATAATGTCCTGACAGTAGAATATGAGACAGATAATCTGTGAAAAAATCAAGCTCCTCTGGCTCCTCCCAGTGGTCCTATTGCCATGTGCAGAAATCCATCGCTCCCGGTAAGAAACAACCAATCAGAGCTGCGGTCCGTAACTTTGTTTGTGTTCAAAATGTAGAAAAATTTATATAATAAGCGAGTACACCATGAATCCATTTTCCAAACCGTGTTTTTGGCTTGTCCTGAATCACTAGGGTGCACCTATAATAAGTGTTTATATTCGGACTATTTTAGATTGCTTCGGGGATACCGCGGCGGAGTAACCCAGTACCTTTGTGATTCTTCATAGACATAAACAGAGAGAAGTAGCTCCGGCTACGATGTTCTTCCGCAAGACGCAAGCAGTTCTGTTTATTAACCGCTAGAGCGTCAAAAGTTACCGACTGCAGCTTTAAATCTGCTAATATAATTGACCGTGATATCTGCGTGCAAAAATGAGCCGCCCAATCAATTATAGTGTCAAAAAGAAAATAATAATTTTTAATTATCTGCCTTTAATAATTGATCTAAAACATTTTGGTTGACCTGCCATATACTGACATCTCTATTTTCAATTCTCTGTCACACACAAAAAAATTGTGATACATCATGATACTCACCATATGGTGCAGAGCTGCTGTGCTGACTTTAGTGGTTGCACATTGTAATATTTCCAGCATTTGTCACTTTTTAATTGATGAGGCTCTTGGTTGCTGTCGTTGACCAGTTTGTAAGCGTCTAGCTAGCTAATCTATGTCCAAAAATAATTTAATTTACTCTCATTTAGTTCCAAACCTTTATGACTTTCTTTCTCTTTGCAGAACATGAGATACTATAAGATATAATGATATTTATCTCTCTCTATAAGTAATGCATGTCAATGATTTTTGCACCTCGCTGACACTCATTGTACAAGTTTAAACATTTTTCAAAATACAAGGAACAACACAAGGGCGAGTAAACGATGACAGACTCGTTTTGAATCATTTTTGGGTGGACTATCCTTTTAAAACCACAATTGTCTAACAAGATAAGGACATTTTTATAGACAGTTATGGATATAATGGATAAATGTCAAATAAGCACACCAGCCTTAACTTTTTTAAAGTTTAAATTTCAGAGGCTCTTTCTCGCAACCTAATTTGATTTGCAGTAAACTTCATTTACAACAACAAATAACCAAGACACACATTTAACACACACACATTTTTATGAGAAGCTCTCCAAAGATAGGAGGTCATCCAGACTTTACATGTGCCTGATAAAATATAAAGAAGATCTAGCACTCAATAAATATAAAACAAAGCGTGAGGCAGTGACCTACCACTATCCTGGGATGGAGAAAACAATGACAGAAAGAAATATCTATCAAAATGCAGAGCTCATGATGGATGCACTAGAGTTTCAAGACAACATTAACATTTATACATGCTCCAATAACAGATTTAACAGCACTATTCAAATAAAACACCACCAAATCCCATAAACGTACAATATAGGCTATACATTATGGCATATTAGAGTCCTTTTATGAAGCACTGTCATCTAATATTCTTCTATCACATATCATGTTTTGTGACACTAGTAAATTCACAGAAGTCACTGTATTATTCACATAAATCAGGTAAAAATATGATGTCCGAAGACCTCTTCACACTATGGATGATAACTATAACATCCTTTGAACCACTATCAGAGCTGATGAATGATAAAAACAGTCACATATAAAGCTACGGATGACAAAACTGCAGCACGCACTTAAACATTGTTGTACTAAGTTGTGTGGATGTTAATATAGTTATCCTACAGTTCTCGGTGTGAACAGGTCTTAAATACTTCTTTAGCCAAACACAGTTAAACAAAACACTTCATTATGTTTAAGCTGCATGCACACAATTGAGTACAGAAAAGAGAAAGACAGAAGGTGAATACATGTTGTCATCTGGGCTCCTAACAGCCAAGGAGAAGAGTTAGATCCACATCCAAACACAGTTTAATGAGCTTGAAGGCAGTAGTCTACAGTTGCCCCATAACAGCAGGACAATACTTCCCCATTATACACTCACAATGACTGTCCATGCCACTGTCAACATGAGACAAACGGCACTACCCAGCTGACATTATTACAACTTCAGACGTAAAGAAAGAACGCGGAGAGAGAAAACACAGGAGAGCATGAACAAGAGGACAGGCTCACACAATGAGACTCTGAGATAATGAGACAAAGGGAGAGTGTGGCAACGGTTTCTGGGTGAGATTAGGAATTGTAATGGAGAGTGTTGGAGAAGAGATGAATGAAAAGAGGAGATCGGGACAGGAGAGTGTTATTGAGGAATCAGAGGGTGTTAATAAGAGGCAGACGTGTGTGGACGAATGAATCACTCAGGAACAATGAAGTGCTCCAATGATCTGCAAACACTGCAATGCATACAAATATCCGTTATCAATTGTTAGTTGTCCTTCTGTCACCAAACACACAAACACACACACACAAATGTTCTTGAGCTGAAAGGATGACCTTTGCACAAACATCAAGTTGAGCTTGTCCGGATGAAGAATGTGTGTGTGTGTGTGTGTGTGTGTGTGTGTTCAGTCTCTGATTAGGACACTTTGCATCATTACAGTTTGCTTCAAGTGTCCTGATTAAAATCTCATTCACTATTTAAAAGTGACAAATGAACTCATAGCTCAGGCTGTGTGTGTGTGTGTGTGTGTGTGTGTGTGTGTGTGTGTGTGTGTGTGTGTGTTTTGGTGCAGTGTTGTGCTGGGGGGATGCGGATGACCTTGTTAAATGCTGAGTGGGTTTTGTGATTAGTGATCGGTGATCATTAATGTCTGTTAATCTCAGCTGACACAACACTTCAGGAACATTGATGCTGATTTAATCTGTCATACAGTCAACATCATGTGACTTTAAAGTCTATCTAGATGTTCATCTCTTTATATAAAGATAAATAAAGATATATAATAAAATAAAAATCTATAAAAAAATAATATAATATAATATAAGATGGTTTTAACTCTCTTTGCATATTTATTTGCATTACTTTGATCACAATACAATCCAGGTTGAAATGTGCCACTCAAAAAGTGAAAAGATCAGGGAGTGTGCTAAAATTTAGCCACTTTTCTGTGTTGATTGCATTTTAAAAATATATCCAGAGTGACAGATCCCACAAAGAGCAAAAAATAAATAAATAAAAAAACGCCTTCAGCTGCACCTTAAAAGGTGAAAAAGAAAATGCTTTTTCAACCATGAAATATTAAATACTAGTACTTTAGGATTTAATACTCAGTTCTTTTATTATATTAGTGCTGTTATTTATAATATAATTATTACTAAGTATTATATAAAATTAAGTTACACTTTATTTTAAGGTGTCATTGTTACAGTGTAATTATACATTTAACTTATTAACAACATGTTATACTTACTATAGGGTTAGGTTTTGGTTTAGGGTTATTGCATGTAATTATGCAAACTTTTGTGCTAATACTATAGTAATTACATGTAATGTGTAACAAGGCACCTTAAAATTAAATGTTATTACATTACATTTTATATGATATTATATTAGCTAAACTATATATTTATAATATCTATACTTCCATACATTATATTACTCCATGACTAAACATAAAAATGTGGACCAAATCTTGGATATGATGTAATAATGTCAATTTCTCCTCTTGCATTGATAAATAAAGAAAGCCAGAGCATCTTACCCCAACAGATAATTATTTAATCAAGTTGAACCTTAGTTAACGGTCATCCCAAAACTGTAGCCTGAGAGATATAAGACAGAAGAAATAAACTGTAAGATGATTAGAAGTTTGTGTAAGATACTCTCATTCAGAATCAGAGATGGAAAGGGAACTACAGAAGCAGACAGCACTCCATGAAGTATGTACTAAGCAGCTCTCTCTCTAGTTTTGTGCTGACAGGCAAAAGTGTGCTTTTGAGGAGCCAACACTATATAAGTGCTCTTTCTCTGATCCTCTCCATCAAAAGGCAGGCAAACTCATCCAGTCACCGTTAGCATAACAAAAGCACAGGATGTGAGTTTTACTGCAGCAGCCCGAGCTATACACTCACCCCAAACTGAAAGATAACATTTCTTACTTTACTGCGCCAAATACCACCAACCACCACCATTTTTCATAGATGTAATTACCACTTGGCATGAGGCGCTTTGCCAGGGTGCAGAACCATGGTTTGCATGGTGATTACTGTGATTTACTTGGGATACATACGTCATGAATATCCCACATGCACATGGATCTAGTTCAGTATTTCCCCACCTTTCTTGTCTTAAGTCCGAAATCAGAAAGGTTCAACCACCCCTTCATCAGGATTATCATTGATATTATAAAAAATCACCATTATAAAATGCACATTGCTATTTAATTTTATTTTCAATATATTTTGTAATGATTTTAACAAGCAAAATAGAAATCCCACTAAATCCCAAGTATTTCCCACAACCCGCTTAAGTATCTTAAAATAACTCTTATATATGGCACCCAGTGGTCTAGTCCATAATCTGGTCCTAGTGAGAAAAACCCAGGTCTCACCTGTACTTCTACATAAGCAACATGAGCACAAATGCAAATATTCACAGGCGGTTCTTCAGAATGTTATTATCTCTGGTTGGAATGTGCCATGGGGAGCTCACTGTTCTATTTTAAAAATCTGCATTTAATGTTCCTTCAGGCCATGCAAAGTATTGTACTTTGCATTAAAAATAAAATTTCTTTTTTTTAAATACCCATTTGCTGGGTAATCCCTTCCCATCTTTTAACCAGAAAGCCAGAGGGGTCTCGAAGTCAAGTACATGCCGCAAAATCACATTTATTCAAGCACTTTCTATACCTCATGTTTAAAACCATAAAGATAATTATAAGTAACTAAACTTAACTTTTTCTCCTCGTTTCTGGATTTCACTTCTACTTTAGATTGCACACTCATGAAGCTTATACTAAAATGCTTTGGTCAGTCAAAAGCATCAGAGAAATGAAAAATGTAAACAAATTTAGCAGTTGTCCACTTTATCAAACTCTACAGTCCTCTATGTGGTCAAGGGCCAAAAAAAAGTTAATGTGCAAAAAATTTCCAAATCTTACTTAAAATATTTAAGGGTAAAATTTAGTTTTATGCATAAAAAACACTTTTATATGAAAAACAGCTTTATACAGCTAACTTGACTTGGAAAAAAGACGTAATGATCCCTCAGGAAAGATTAAGATACCCAAAAACGGAGTGTGATTTTGTTATCCTGTGATTCCTACATGTTACCTGATTTATTCAGACAGGGTAAATGTCTCATTGGGGTTAATTATGTAACATATGACCCCCGCACAAACACATGGCTTCTAGTGGTGGGGTGGGGGGACAGAAGGGAGCGAAAGACTGGAAACTGCTCATCGTAAATGAGACTCTGACGTTTTTATGTGCATGTGAAGGATCGCAGTGTGTCTCATGTTCGTCTGTGATCATAAATTAACAGGTGTTGTCAAAAGCGGTACAGAGACATGCAGCGAAATGATCAGGAAGATTACAAAGCGACGTGCAGCCAGACAACATAAACTATTTCGACACACACTCTTCAGACTAGACGATAGTCAACCTTCAAAGTCTCAAGGATCACATTCACTCATACACACCGTGATATACAGTGGAAATATCCATTCTTAAAGGGACAGTTCACCCAAAAAAATGACTAATTTAATCACCCTCATGTCATTTTGAACAATGTTTCAATAGTTTTTATCCATACAGTGAAAGTCAGTTGGGTTTAAATCAACATAAAACCCCACTGACTTTTAATGTATGGATGTAAAAAGGAAGAATATTGTCAAACTACCTTCTTTTGTTTTCAACAGAAGAAAGCAAGCCATACAGAATTTCAAATTACATAAGGGTGAGTAAATGATTTGTTTGGTTTGTTAAATGTCATGCCAGCACCAACGAGAATCCAGACCAGTTTTGTTTCGATCAGTTCATACTTTATGAACAGTCAACAATGACACTTAACTGACTCTATATTTTATATGCAACATAAACAGCTTTATTTTTGAACTTCCATAATCCCAGAGGTCTTTCAAAACCAATCATTCATCAGCAAACATGTCATAACTCAAAGAGATTACTTCTTATGTCCATGTCAATCCTATTTGCTAATGCCACCCTCACTATTTGACCTCAACAGAAGTCAACAGACTTACATTATAGCAGAATTCAGCGTATTTTAAGCAAGACAGAAGGTTTGAAGACTGGTTTTAGAGAGTTTTGGGCAACTCACCGGGTCTTTTTTCTAGTTTTCTTCCTCGACTGCCACAAAGCCGGACTTTGGAGATGAGGATGAGGATCTGTTTCTGGCAGAGCGACTTGTTGCTCTTGGGGCAAGGCTTGCGTTTGGTGGAGATCTGTCGGTTGGCCTGGGGGTCCTTGACTTCCCTGCGCTGCCGGATCAGTGAGCTGGCGAGGGCAGCCATTTTTCTGTGCCCCGCTCACCCGTAGGGCGCAGAGGGCGTCAGTGGGCCGCCCACCCGTCCGATCACCCAGGGCCACGGAGGACAGGAGTAGGAGACAGCAGATGTTTGGAGAACAGTGGGGTCTCCCACAATAACCAAGGGGAGAATGCGTCACAACTTGGTATGGAACAAAAAGGGGCTTGGTTTAAGAGGGGTAAGGGCGTGGGGTAAAACAAACTTTATTTGTTTCTCTGGCTATCAAAAGAGTTCCTGGAATGCAGAATTCCTGGTGTTGTGATTCTGATGAATGGCAGCTGTCGTTATTGGGATTGTTTGTTGTATTTCAGGTCTCGTTGCACAGCATACGGACTGGAAAAGTGGCAGCTGATGATCCACGGAAACGTACTGGAATTCTGGAAGATAAGTGAGCCATCACAGCTCTATCCGACTCTATCCCAGAAGCCCTGGTCTCTCTCTTCCCTTCCACGGTTTAGTGTGGGATCGATCGTCAGAAATCACCCAGATCAGAAATCATTCTGCGAGTTCAGAAACATGGCATGAATTGTCCTATCGCTTTATCCGTGCGGCTCCACATATCAGTGAGATCCTCACGATGCATAAAACAAACTAAAATACAGATCCTACTGGGAAAAGGAATCATTTCCTGAGACAATCTTAGAGAAACTCCGTTACCTGATTCCGAAGTATCGCATCCGTGACACTATGACTTTAAAAAAACCAAAGACAGACACACTGAGTGAAAGTCAAGAACTGGTGTCGTCAACCCTGGACTTCATGTCTGTGGTTGATCAGATGGATAAGGATGAAAGGAATCCGAAGTTCTCTTCTCCCTTCTCAGCCCTTCTGACATCCCTCTTTGCTCTCTCTCCCCAAGCTCCCGAGAGACTGTTAGTAAATTCCAAGGGCTTCCGCAGATAGAGGTGACATTCATGAACGAGTGAGAGCGCAGGAGAGCGGAGGGGAGCACCAAGCCTCCCCCAGACTCCCGTAAGGCAACCAGGCAGAGCACTGATGAACTCGTAGCTCTGTGTCCTTCACACCACTTGAGAGGAGAGGTGGGAGGGAGGGAGGCACGGATGGAGGGATGAAACGAAGGAATGTTAAGGATGGATGGTGCACATATCTCTTTGGCCGGCTTCACATGCTGTAAAGGTCCCGTTTGAAGAAGGTCCTCAGGAGCTGTCGGGTCTGTCCCAGTGCTCCTGTCTTCAGTTTTTACTGCTTAAAGTATTCTCACCCCTGCAGACGTGTGGTTCAAGGTCTCTTCAGCAAGGCACCTCTGAATCTGTGCGAGAATGTGAGAGTTTATGTGTGTGTGTGTGTATGAGAGTGATTGAGAGAGAGTGTGACTCTCCGTCTCTCTTTTTTGCTCTCCCTCCTGTCCCCGCTCACAGTGAGTTACGGAGCCAACACTGGCAACATGCTTTGCTTTACTCCCTCGTTCTCTCTTTCCATCGCTTTGTAACCCCCTCTCCCCTTACCTTTTTTCTGCCCTCCCTTTCTGTCACTCAGAACCCTCCTTCTTTTCCGATCACTCAAAATCCCTCCTTCTCTTCATGTCCTCACACACACCCCTCTCATTCCTCTATTCCCTCCCCCTCTTCTGTTCTCTCTCTCTCTTTTTCTCTCGCTGGCTGCCGTTGTGGTCTGGAGCGTTAAAAAATTTAACCTGCCTCATGCTTCCTTAAAGCGACAGATGAGACAGAGAGACAGAGAGAGAGAGAGAGAGGGAGGGAGGGTGAGAGAGTCCTTATTTACACTCTATACGACAAATATAAACACACATGCCACTTAAAATAACAGTTATGAACACAATAATATACTGATTACTGAATTGTGAACTCACACTAAGAGACAACTAAACGTCTTTAAGTACTAAATAAAGAATTGAAAGACAATATTAATCTACAATAGGAGTTGGTGCCAAATTAGTTCTTGAATTTGAATTGAAGATGCAAACAGGATGCAGAACTGTATTTTATATGTTAACTGTAAAGTAGTAGAATTAAAAAGCAACATTCACTATAATAACTTTTCTTACATAGAAAAGCAAAACAGATGGATGGATGGATGGATGGACGGACGGACGGATGGATGGATGGACGGATGGATGGATGGATGGACGGATGGACGGACGGATGGATGGACGGATGGACAGACGGACGGATGGATGGACAGATGGATGGATGGATGGATGGATGGATGGATGGACGGACGGATGGACGGACGGACGGACGGACGGATGGATGGACGGATGGATGGATGGACGGATGGATGGATGGATGGACGGATGGATGGACGGATGGATGGACGGACGGACGGACGGATGGATGGATGGACAGATGGATGGATGGACGGACGGATGGTTGGACGGATGGATGGATGGATGGATGGATGGATGGATGGACGGATGGATGAACGGATGGACGAACGGATGGACGGATGGATGGACGGACGGATGGATGGATGGACGGACGGATGGATGGACGGACGGATGGATGGATAGATAGATAGACTGATATATGTTTTCCTTAACACTGATGTATAGCATAAATCAAGGAAAATGTATATTAAAAAGAAATTCTTCTTGCCACCATCTGTCTTAAATGTCCCACATCTGTCTCTCAAATGTTACCTGGAATACAAAATAAATTACTCACTTTATTTTTATGCCCCACCTCTATTACTCTCCCTTTTTCCACATTCAATTCATCACATTTCCCTTCATATTCATGTCTAAGCTGATAAAAACAAAATTCATTCAACTTAGACAGAAAACCAGGAAATTGACTTGCGTCAGCAGCTTTTTACTGCTTTTTAAAGGACAGGAATGCTCTAAAAACACCCTTAAAACCCACGCTGTGAATACTGATTTGAATACCTCTCTCTTCCTTTTCTCCTTCTGAGGCTCAGTTCAGCGCAGAAACATTGAGCTGGCTGAGCAGCAGCAGTATGCACACAGGTCCCTTCACCAGCAGCCTAATTCAAATGAGTGTTATAATAAGGTTTTATAACCCACAGCAAGTTTGAATTAGTCATGGCCTGTGACGCCTCTATTTGCGTGTTGCTCTGCCGCCAGCGCACTTATTGATGCAGTGGAGGATTTTCTTTCTAGGCACAGAGTCAAAGCCATTTTAATCAGCAGAGTTATGACTATGACATCCAGTGGTGATCGACTAAGACAAGCAAAACATCTGGGAAAGGACAAAGAAATGACGTGAACAGACGTAGCCATTTCCTTATTGTCAAAACCACCTTATTGAGACCCCAGAGAAACTGAGGGGAGTCAGGTTTTTGCGTCGTATCATCATCATCATCATCATAATCTCAAATATCCGCCAGATTATCCTCAAAATATTGAAATAAAATAAAGGTAAGGGATTAAGTTTATATAAATATCAACTAAAATCATTAGTTCAGCACAAAAACAATAGAAATCAATAGAACGCTACTACTGTTTTTGACCAAAACAAACATGTGTTTGTGTGTATGTCACCAAAAAGTTCCTGCTGCTGTCTTTGTGATGTCTTTGAGGAAATTTTGGGTCTTACTCAGAGGTAGGACATAACCGAACGTATTTCTTTTTTGGCAAATGTGAATGCTTTCATTTTAATAGTGCATGTCCAGTGAAGGATGGAGACTGCACTGGCAGAGAGGACAGACCTCTTCCATTTTAATCAGTCTGTTAAAACACAGCACTAAACTCCTGCTGTTATATGGACTTCACTTCATGACTACAGTATACATCGTAGATTGCAAAAAGCATTATAAAGCAGTAACACACAACCATTCATTCACATTTTCATTTTCAAGCCTCTAATTCAGTCTGATAATTTACCAACAGACACATATGCTCACATATATGTCTACTTAGCATTTTTAGACATATGCATGAAACTGCATTGGGGCAGCTGTGCATGTATCTTTGGTGCACTGTGATAAGTTTGACAAATAATTCCCCATCAAGATGGCAGACAGAGCAACTAGAAATACTGCATTTAAATACTTTGAAAGAAAAAAGAGTGGTAGGAAATATTTCCAGCTAATAAAAAATGTTGACTGATCTAATTAGCATTTATATGTATAATCCTTATGCATTTCGGCATATTGACAGAATCAATAACATAAAGGTATTCATGTACACAAAGCTTTAGAAACAAAATAATCTTTATTCATCATTTTATGAGCTCATAACCCAATTCCATTCATTTCTCTTGAAATATAGCAATACATTTTAAAGGAATAGTTTACCCAAAAATGAAAATTTGCTGAAAAATTCACTGACTCTTATGACCTGCATCCAAGATGTAAATTTTATCTTCTTGTTGGAACAGATTTGGAGAAATGTAGCATTACATCACTTGCTCATTAATGGATCTTTGGCAGTGAATGGGTGCCGTCATAATAAGAGTCCAAACAGCTGAAAAAAACATCACAATAATTAATGAGTCATTCACATAACTCCAGTCCATCAATTAATGTCCTGAAAAGTGATAAGCTTTGTGTTTGTAATAAACAAATTGATTGTGAGTGGCTTTTTAAACTGTTGCTTCTAGTAAGTTGTTCATATATGTAAAATTCTCATGTTGTAGATTCTGCCAATAATTAACCACAATTTACATATGAACATCCAAGATTGCTTGGAAAAATGCATTTCCACTAATACACATTGTTTAAAAAAAGAAAAGTAATTAAATGTGTGTTATAACTTTCAATTATGAATATCTATGATTACTAAAAAATAGACAGAAATAAGATACGATGTAAACTGAACAAAATAAATTCAAAAAGTCTCTCCTTCTCTCTTCATCTCTCTTGCTTGCTCAAACACACTAAAAGTCATCTGTATTTCATGTAACGACTGGAACAGATTTAAGGGTTTAAAGATCTACTTTAGACGCAGACTGTGTCTGTCAGAGAGATTAAGGAGTGAATACTTCTGGGAAGTTTCAGTGGAACACGCCAAAGACTGTATCCAGGTTAATTTCTCCTCAAATGTATTCAACGAGCAAACGCTCCCTTGAGATGGTGACCATTGTGCCTAGGGAGAAACCCTCCTGATTAAGACTTTATAAGTGCGTCCTTAGCTCAGAGTCACAAACCACACATATGTGCACATAGAAACACACTCACACTATCATCCCTGACTAAATGTAGCTTCAAGATGACGGTATTAAAGCAGAAATTTAGTTCAGGAAAGTCCAAATCCATTCCAGGCATCACCCTCTCTATGGGAAGAGCATCAACTGTAATCTGCTCCTTAGGGACTTGAAAGGAAAGATTGGAGGGGAAAAAACACAGAGCAGAAGGGGGGAAAGAATAAGAAGGAAGACAGTGCTGGGTTGAGGTAATTAACATAATGCTTAATCTGTAAACATCTATGCGAGAGTAGAAAGACAGAGCAAGTGAGGGAGAAAGTGCTGAGCCATTGAAGTCGGCAGTTTATTCTGAATGGATGACACACATCAGGAAGGTGGAGAAAATTGAGGGGAAAGGTGAGAGAAAGAAAGAGAAAAGAAAGGAGTTCACCGTTCAAAAGTTTGGGGTCATTAAAAATTAATGCATTAAACTGATCTTACATGACAGTGAATATTTTTTACAATTTTACACTTTCTTCTTAAGTAAATGTTGTTTATTTGAACTTTCTGTTCATCCAAAAGAATCCTGACAATAGTCGATGCCAAACGCATTAAGCAGCAACCGTTTTCAACATTCATGATAATACGTGTCTTGGGCATCAGATAATCATATTCGAATGATTTCAGAAGCATAATGTGACACTAGAGTAATGGCTATGCCGTAACAGGAATAAATTACATTTTAACCTAAACTAAAATAAAAAATAGTTATTTTAAATTGTAATAACACTTTACAATTATTACTGTTTACTGCATTTTTTATCAAATAAATTCAGGCCTTAAAGGTACAGTTTGTAGGACCTGCCACTAGAGGGCGCACTACCAAAACAATAACAATCGCGTGGTTTGATGACGCTAAGAAGGAGCATGGAATAATGGGATTTGTGGTCTTCTAGCACAATAACCGGGCAAACATAGCAAACGCGAGTTCAACGATTTGCGCGAGTAGATTACATACAAAGTAATGCAAAGACATGATCAGACGCGTCCTCGTTCGGGTCTAGAGACGCGATGCCCCGCGTTTGCCGTTTATGCCCCATAATACTAATCTTGTTGATCGTTATAATAGCATACATTTTCTGTAAGATACGAATCAAAACAACTCACCTGTCGAGTAAAACACAAGCGAGATCGGCATCTCTTTCTTGTTGAAGTTTGTCGCGAAGCTCTCTCCATCTAGAAAATGCAACACCGATATTGATCCTCGCTCTTTCTCTCCTCTTGTCCCAAACTCTTCTTGGGTCGTTTGGTTGGCCCGTAGGCTTACATTTACGGGAGCTGTCCTTGTCGACAGAACCAGCGGCAGACGGTAAACTGTAAATACGTTCCATAAATAAGTAACACAATCCACCATAAAACGTGGAAGAAGAAGTAAATAAGGAACTGCTTGAAGCAGGCTAGTGGTTTGCTGGACACACTACTTCCACATTTGTCCACGACACTGTTGTCATGTGGTTTCTACGTCAGTAAAGGCGGTCACAAAGGATAACTAACATCATTGACAGGCGACTGCACTGCCCCGTGTCACTGTTTACAATGGGAATTTTCTCACGATTTACAAGTAGTTGAAAACATTAGAGATATTGTTAGTAATCAGCTGGACAAAATATATAACACTAGCCTAGTGGTTTTTGGATATTGTACTGCAAATATCTTACAAATTGTACCTTTAAGAGACTTCTTTAAAAAATGGCAGTGTAGATATTGAAGTCAAAAGAGCTTACTTTGTAACAAGGAGTGTTTGTTTTGCATGAATTGCATATATGCCGTTCTAAATGAATGTCTGAAAGAGCTCACAACACAAGAAGCAGCTGGATACCTCACTCTAGTCGCAATCCTTCCGGTATAAAGAGGAGATACAGCAAGTTGTAGATAATGGTATAACTCAGTGGGAACACTGCTCTGATTGTTCTGTAGGAGGAAGGAGCCCTGGTGAGTTATATTTCAGATGGAGTAATGGCTCAGCAGCAGCTTCTGAGAAAGAAAAACCCATAAAACACAATACGTTTTCCTACCCGAGCAAAGAGCTACAGGCAAAAGACACTAAACTATACAGTAGGCACACAGACAGCAGTGTTGGGAAGTAGCTTCCCAGCAGGGGACGTTCTCAGAACTTCGCCAAATGATCTGGCAAGGTTCTCTCAAATTTACAAATGAATGTTTTTGCACTAATATTAACAGAATGTTTGTGGCAAAGTTATCCAGTCTTTATAAGTATAAAACATGGGACCTTTTTTTAACGACTTGTTTTAGAATGTTCAAAGATCACTCAAAAGTAAGATTCTCATGATGCTTGCAAAATGTTCCCTTATTGTTTGTCGGTTGGGTAATTAAAAGCTAATTTAGCTAATTTGGAAATACTGCAGCTACTGTACACAAAGAACATATTTTTCCATTCATTTGCACAATTTTTCCACGATTCCATTGTTTTTCTATTCGTTTATACAATATATCACGTCTCTTGCATAACAAGTTAAAGTTTTAAAAAATTTGTCTTGAGGCTTTGTATTTTCTTCTCAATTCATTTTCTTCGAGTTCATATGAGAGCTTCAGTGCATACACAACAATATAGTATCTGGTTTCTATCCCTTCTTCTGTTTCACATATTAAATTACACAAGTCTAGTAGTGACTTTTATTTTGTAAAGTTATCTCAGTCAGTACCGAAGCTTCTGCTTCTCTCTCATTGTTTCACATTACAAAAACTGAATCCACTGAATAAAGATGAAAACAGCATTAAAGATTCACAAGGATGTGCTAGTCCTCAATCCCGTTCAGTTCCTGACTGAGGTATCAGCACACACACACACACACAGAAGAAAAGAGAGCAACTTCAGCCCTCCATGCACGGGAACACAGTCTCAAAGCACTGCAGGCACGCTGGAGGTGTTGCATGTTCATGTGTTTGCATTGAGGGATGGGATGAGATGTGAATGTCCATGCATGTGTTTTTAGACATGAATTTGCACATGATCTCCAGTGTGTTTATAGTATGTCAGTACAGCAGCGCTTAACTAGGGGAAGGTGCTTTTGCCTTCAGGCTCTCTGCCTGCTTCTCACAGTTCTGCTCAGGTCAATTCACTCTCTGCTGGAAATCAGTTTAACACCTGCAACAGTCTTTCATCAAGCCATACACGCCAGACACTTATGATTACTTCTTAAAGTTATATTTAAAGAGTTGCTGCTTCTATACACAGAGTGTATAGTGAGTTAGTGAGTTTTAAACTTGGATCGTAGAGGGAGGAAAGAAATTGGATTGTGTAGAGGAGAGATACTGTATTATGTTTACTACACAAATTAGGTCTCTAAATTATGAAGATGATCAAAATTTTGCTTAAAGTCCAGTTGTGTCCTCTGAAGTTAAATTGACCGTTTATACTTTTTAGCTAGCAACCAACTAAGGTTTACTTGATTATCCATACATCATTAAAAAAAATTAAAATACCATACTCATATCATGCTTTTGAGGAATGTTTATTCGTACATAACTCAGTTATCATTTTATTGCATTGCATTATATGTTTTGCAATACAATGTACAACTACAGTGCTTTAATAATAACAATAAGCATTAAAATATTATAAAACATATTATTGGGAGAGGCAGAGTGACAACTAATATTTGTATTCACTTTATGCAAATTGTCTGCTATATACTGTTACCAAAGCTCACATTACAACCCATGATAATTTCAAAAATAAAATGGTGATTTTTAATCCTCCTTAATTATGAGTTTATCATATTCCCCTCACACTATATGAGCCATAAACGTCTGTGTGAAGTACGGTATAAGTCGAAAACACACATTCAGACTTATTTTTTACATAGATTTTCTTTTCATATTTTGTCTAAAGGTGCAAAAAAAGGTTCCATTAATAAATAATAAAAAATAATAATAAAAAAAAAATATATATATATATATATATATATATATAATCATAAAGGAGATTATTGCAATTAATTTATTATTTTTATTCTCTCTCTTTACAGTTTGTATATATACGCACACTATATATAAAATGATAGTATTATTAATATTTTTAACCCCCACAGTGGTTTAGCGGATGCTTATAATCAAAGCCTCTTACAGTCCATTTATTGCTAAAGTGATTTTGGGGTTAAGTGCTTTGGTCAAGGGCACAGTGGCAATAGTTCACAGTGTGCTCCTAACGAGACTCAGATGAGCAATCATCAGTCCACTATATATGCCACACTTTTGTCCAGGTTGAGTGATTTCTCTATCCTTGTTCCTGCTGCAAGCTGTAAAATCAAATCCCCAAACTAATAAGAATAGCTACATTAAATGCCGTCATAATTACTAACCAAGTTAAACCATAAAGACCTTGATGAGACTCAGAAAGCTGTGCTAAAATATGGTTAGTATCAACACACGTACCACATGCAATCAAAATTGGACTTAGTTGACACTACAAAATAAATAAATAACTACATTTAGAAGAGAAGTCATCAAATGTGACCGTGAGCAAGTGTGTGATTTGATTTTTTTGTGAGTGTCCAGTCTGTCTAGCCCGAGGCTAGTTATTAGCTGGCAGATAGCAGCACTGCTACATACTGTAATATAACATATCAATCTCTGTTCACCCAGTAAATGAACTGATGAGAGTCATTGTGCAATGTATTACAGCTCTGTGAGCAGTACATCGCTCAATCCGGCACTCAGCCGCGGGGTGGAAAGAAGAGAAACGTCCGCCTTTGCAGCCTGATGACAAACGGCAGGGGGATCATAAGAGCGCCGTCCTCTCCCAGTGTCCAGCTGCGTGTGATTTAAAGAGGTGACTCCAGCTGTTTCAGTATCTACTTAATGGGATAATACAGGGCCCATCTGTTGAGCGGTCTGTCAAAGGAACACTGATTTGAGTGTAAGAGCTAAACTGAACTCAGTTAAGACAGACAGAGAGAAGATATGGGTGATCAAAGAGAGGAGAAGAGACGGGAGGATGCTGATGGAAATGGTCAGTTATAGAAAATGAGGATGGCATTAAAGAGTTTTGTAACACTCTTCATAAATTTACCACAAAATCTTCACGCAG
Organism: Carassius auratus; assembly: GCF_003368295.1. Classification (NCBI taxonomy): domain Eukaryota; kingdom Metazoa; phylum Chordata; class Actinopteri; order Cypriniformes; family Cyprinidae; genus Carassius; species Carassius auratus. Next base: position 67,998 of record NW_020526046.1, read on the forward strand.
TAAGAGTGTTGCGAGTCTGTTTGTTTGTTGCAAATACAGAACTGTGAAAAGTGGTTGGATTTAAATATTAAAAATATATTTTATAAATTCAGTCTGTCCTGATTTATCATAAAATAAATACAATGATGCTGATATTGAAAATATTTATATTTACAATAAATTGCAAAAATGTTTATACACTGATTTGTTTTTTGACTGAGAGAAATTCATATTTTTTATTTAGCTTGGATGCATTAGATTCAAAGTGGCAATAAATAAATTATAATATGATGTTACAAATAAATTCTGTTCTTCTGAATTTTCCATTCATCAAAGAATCAGGGAAAAACAGATGCTATCATATACTGTATAAGCAGCATTACCAAGTTCAGCTGCATTAATAACAAGAAATGCCCCATATATCACAGGGATAAATCATTTTAAATTATAATACATTTTTCACAACATTACTGTTTTTATTGTATTTTTGATTTAATAAATGCACAAGTTTTCACAAGAAGCTAAAAAACACAGAAAGAAACTTACCAACCTCAACTTTTATATTACTCCTAACATATGCGTAATCTAACTACTTAGCCACAGTATGTGTGTGTGTGTGTGTGTGTGTGTGCTCTTGTTTTTTTGACATATCAGGACACTTCTCTGTATAATGACATGGGTATGACACAGGTATTACAAGGAGAGGGTGACTTATGAGGACATAACCCATGTCCCCATTTTTCAAAACGCTTATAAATCATACAGAATGAGTTTTTTTGATAAAGTTAAAATGCACAAAGTTTCCTGTGAGGGTTAGGGTTAGTGTAGGGTTGGTGTAGGGCCATAGAATATACAGTTTGTACAGTATAAAAACCATTACGCCTATGGGATGAACCCACTCTTCACAAAAACAAACTTGTGTGTGTGTGTGTGAAGTTTTAGTGTAGCCAAACAGCATTTGTTTGTGTGAGGTTCAGATGGGCTTTTCTCCCTCCTCTCTTTGTGTACATGATTTGCGCCACTATAATGGAGAGAAGCACAGTTGGTCTGCAAATTAGTTTTGACTAGTTTTTTCCCAGTAGATCAAAGCGCTTATGAAAGTTGTCCTTCTGCGAGACTCTGCAATGTGAATGAGGGACACGAGAGAGAGAGAGAGAGAGAGAGAGAGAGAGACGGATTGTTTTTCTCTCCCTTGCTCGCTTTGAGCGTTTTTCATCTCGTTGCCAAATTTCCAGCCTCAATAAGAGCCGTTTAAAATTTTGATTTATTTCTTTATTTTTAATTGAAGTGTTTGAGAGTGTTACATAAATGCTTAATTTGGTCAGAGGATTAACTATTTTTTTGTATGATTAAAAAGGCCTGCTGTTATAGAAACATTTTCTAACCATGAGATGAAAGGATTGTGATGAGGAGTGCAGACATAAATAGATTACATGGAAAGAGACAGAGATGTTGGGGAGGGAGGTGCATGGGAGAGATGGATAATTCAATAGAAATGGAGAACATGGTGACCCAAGGATAACCCTAGTTCAACTTTGCCAATTGAACAGGATAATTTGTGAATCTATGTGCATCTATTGAGCTTTAGTCATGGCTGACCAGAAGTTTGTTGCAGTCCATCACTGTAACAGGAAGGTCAAGTCTCATAAAAGTACATGCTGATGGAGTCGACCATCCCATTATCACACTTTGGATTAAAGGCTTAGCAGAAGTGTTATTCAGGCGATTTCTAAAATCCATCTAAGGTCCGATAATGTAATTGCCTCTTCCAGTCCACTGAGGAGCAAATCATGTCTTGTTATTGCCTAAAAAAGCAGCCCGCTCAGCTGTGTGTGCACATGTGGCTCAGGTTTTGTGGAGACCAAATGTCCTCGCATGGATAGCAAAACCCGTAATCACCTACATTGTGGGAAGCAGCCAATAGTTCGCAAGGAAAATGGCTTAAAGGGGGGGTGAAATGCTCGTTTTCACTCAATCTCCTGTTAATCTTGAGTACCTATAGAGTAGTACTGCATCCTTCATAACTCCAAAAAGTCTTTAGTTTTATTAGAAAGATAGTCTGTACCGATTTTTCCCGGAAAAACACGACCGGCTGAAGGCGTGACGTGTGGGCGGAGCTAAAGAATCACGAGCGCCAGTAGGCTTTTGCGTTGAGAGCGTTTGGAAGCTGCGACATTATTACCGTGAGGGAAAAACCATCATCCAAAACAAACCATGGCTTACAGTCAGATTCAGCGTATATTTATGATCCAGAATCAGATCCCGAGGCTGAAACTGAACGAGAGCAGCAGCAGCAACGACTCGCTCCGAGCGGGGCTCGAACCCGGGTCTCGGCATGGGAGGCGGACGCACTAACAAGGAGGCAGAGATATTTTAAGCAGTTTTACTCACCGCCTGCGGTTCCAACACACGATCGTGACCCTTTTTCGTTGGGACTGCATTATCCTTAAGAAATAAACGATACGCAAATCCGTCGTCAAACTGGGCCTTGTTTGTAAAACAAGCATCTTCGAAATGCAGGGAACAAACAAAAACACTTGCACAACTCCGTTGATGCTCTGTAAAAATAAACTCCATCCACTGGTCCCTTAATGCTGTTTTTTTTTTTTGGTAATCTGTGCAGGGTTGTCTTGCCCTGGCAACCAAAAACACACTTCTTTTGTGACATTTCGCGACGCTCTCACTCTGATCAGTGAATGTCTGTTGTGCTCTCAGTGCTCTGCTATACGGGAGCGCGCGCTCTTCCAGCAGAAGTGCCCTCAGGACCCATATAAGGAAATTCCGCTCCATCTAACGTCACACAGACCCATACTCGAAAAAAACTTTCCGAAACTTGTGACAAACCGGAAGGAGTATTTTGGGAACAGAAATACTCCTTCAAACGTACAACTTAATTTTTGAAACTTTGTCCATGTTTAGCATGGGAATCCAACTCTTTAACAGTGTAAAAAAACTCAGTAAGCATGAAATAGCATTTCACCCCCCCTTTAAGAAGCATACTAAATGTCTTAAATGAATATAGCACACAAGACAATGCCAATTATATTTACTCACTCTCATGTCGTTCCAAATCTTTCTTCTCTTAAACAAAAGAAGCTACTTCTTTTCTTTTTCTTTTCTTCAGTGATGTCCAATGTTATTGTAGACCCAACTGACTTTCATTGTATGCACAAAAATTCATTGTATTGGGTTCTTCAATGTATCCATTTTAATACAGTTTCCAATATTCCTTTGTATGGTTCTTCAAAATAGCTTCTTTGGTATGCTTCAGGAAAAATAAAGAGTGACATGTTTGGAAAGACATTGAGGTGAGTTAATGATGACAGACAATTCATATTTTATTTGGTTTGTTTAGGTACCCCCTTGTATATGGTACAAACTTTTATATGATACCATATGTTTTTCCAGAATTCTTTGATGCATGGAAAGTTCAAAAGAGCAGAGTTTATTTGAAATGGAAATCTTTTGTAGTATTATAATTTCTCGATGTCACTTTTGACTTTCATGAATCCAAGCGCAATACAAATATAACTTCCCCCTTTAATGGAAAAATGTAGAAAGGTTTGTATGAGATTTTGTTTGAGAATTAGGGGAAAATATTTCATCAGCGAAAACGAAAAACTCCTCTTGGTTCTAGCATCATCATGCTTCATGAAGTGAGAAGAGAAAAGCTGGAGTCATTGAGACGGAGATGAGCGAGGGGATAAGAAACGGAGAGATGTAGATAAAAGCAAGGAGTATGAAATGGGAACGTGGGCAGGAAACAGAAAGCAGATCAGAGTCAAACTGAGGGAAAGCCGTAGAGGGGTGAAAACCTCTAAAGCAATTAAGAGACCCAGAACATGGAGACGTGCTGAATGAGACATAGCTGCTCAGCCAATCAGATGGCTTCACAGCGAGAATAGCTCGCTTGTCATATCACAGCGAAACAGATAGAGATTAGTTGCTTATGCTCCAGAAAAATGAGGCAAAAGGAGAGAGACAGGGAGAAAGAGAGGCATCCTGCCAAGTTTTTTTTTTAAAGAAGGATTTAGCATTGGTACAGACTCCAATGAAGACAGAGAGCCTGGTGCCACTGAGAGCTGTTCACAGATACGGTGCCAGCGACTCTTTCCCAGACCTCATCTGAGTCTTTCTCTCTAATATCCTTTTTCCACTCAATCAGGCCGACAGCAGCCTAGAACAGAAAACAGACCCAGAAGCTTCTTTTCTGTCAGTCACAGAAGTGAAACAGTATTTTTGCAGTTTAGGCTGACACTTTAACTTCAATTCAAAATGTATAGTGTACCAATGCAATGTACAATTACAAGAAGATACAATTATTACAGAAAACAAACAAATATTATATAAAGTATTAACTAAATAAAATTAAATATAATAAAGGAGAGTTCATCCAAAAATTTTAATCACCCCATGATTTACTCACACTCAAGCCATGCAGTTAGCAGAAGGTTATGGTTTATAAACAGGGGTGCACATAATTTTTTTCAGCCTGGTTCTCATAAGAGAACCTGGAGATTTGGTTTGGTCCTCACACTGCATATAGCGTGACCCATTAAATGGCACTATAAAAAATTAATTAATAATATAATATTATTACACTTTATTTATTTAGTTTTTTAAATTAAATAATAGTAAATAAACTAAATAATAGTTTGTGATAATATTATTAAAAATAAAAAGCAGTCCTAGTATTAAATACAAATGTATTTATTTTATAGTAGACTAAACTTAAAAATAAAATGCTAATATTTACTACTACTTTGTTTGTTTAACTCTTTAAGAAGAATCACTTTATGTATTCCCCAATTTTAAGTCGCTTTGGAAAAAAGCGCCTAAAAATAAATAAATAAAAAAAGCATTTTCATCATATTCAAACTTAAAATCAGCAGGCTTTTATTTTGGCGGGTTGACGGCAAGTAAGTATACGCGCTTCCGGATTTAGCGCTGCTGATTAAAGAGCGTCAGTAGATGAATGCATAGACATTAAAATAATAAAAAATAGCCTAGATTTATGCTTTCAGGTTGAAAATAATACTTATATAGTACAGTTTGTGATCTAAAATGGTAATGGTGCATTAACAGCTGTCAACCATGTCAGTACGCAAATGTGCTGTCAGAACAAATAATATGAAATCATATATTAATCATATAATATTATATATTATAAATAATATTACGCATTTGTTATTTTGGTCGCACATGCAGGCCTGCGGACCACTTATGTGCACCCCTGTTAATAAAGCTGTATATAAATATGAGTATTTTTCTTACACAAATTCATTGATCTGGCCTTTATTTAAACCCCGGACTCATGTGGAGTACTTTTATGATGGATGGATGCAGTTTACTGGACCTTAAAATCTCAACACCCATTCACTGCCATTACAAATATAACTCTGATTGGATTCTTCTGAAAGAAGAAAGTCATGTACACCTAGGTTGGCTTGGCAGTGAGAAAATAATGGGGTAATTTTCATTTTTGGGTGAATTATCCCTTTAATTAATAAACTAAATAAAATATTAACTACTATTAACTACAGGCGCTTTGCAGCACAATTTTGCAGTGAGAGAAAAAAAAGTTATAATGTGGATTTCTGTGATTTATTTCACTGAATAATGAATGTAATGGTGAAAAGATTGACTACTTTCTTTAAAACGCACTTTCTGCATAAAATCACTTCTCACCACTTGGTGCTTTTGCAGTCAATTATAGATTAATACAAATTTTATATAAAAAATACACAAAGGTATCTAGTTATTATGTATCCTAAGGTTTCATGTCAATACCACATTTAGTTTTTTAAATGAATCATTCAAAATGACTCATGAAATCACAAGCTACCTATTTTAATCATTTAATCATTTGATTAAACTGAGAATTACAATACAGTCCATGATACAAAAATATCATATGGACTTTTTTCATATACACCCACATATAATCAGCAGCTGTTTGTTATGCAAGCTAGTAAATAATGTGTTTACTCATGGCTGAGACAAGACTATATGATAACAGATGGTGTGACTTGACAAGTTTTGACAGAGCTAGCCAACACGCTTATTATGCAGACTGGTGTTCACTGTCAATGACCACTTCAGCAAACATCGCAAACGGTTTAATGACCAACTGCTGCAATCACTCTGAAAGCAAAGCCTCAAAATTGAAGGCCCAACGGAATCAGCTTGATGAGAAAATCAAGCTTATAGCCAATGATAAATGCATAGAGGAGAGTGTAACTGTTGTGTTTGCAGACAGAAGTCACAGAATTAAAATAATCATGACATGGGTTGATGCTGAGAGGATTTAAGTGGATCTGATTTGTCTGAAGGTCATAGAGTTTGTGTTGTCAGGTGTAATATTGACAAGGCCCTGCACTTGACTTTACCATCGATGCATCAGAGAATGCCCAGCTTTCATGTGCAAAGCAATCAGAAGATCTTAGACTGACGGGGACTGATCAGAGAGGTCAGACTTTTATCTTCCATCACCCAATCCCTGTTGTCATCTCTGGACGAGTGTGTGTTTGAGTGTGGGTGGGTACATTTAGCATAAACAGATGTCTGAGAGTGCACACGGTCTCTCTTGAGTGCTTTTGTCATCAGTGTCACTGCTGATAGGTTTGTGTAGTTATCCATCTTGTTTTGAATAATATAACATGACACCAGGAGCCTGATTCACTTACACTCTGTGTAAAGGCAAACGTTACCGATGCACAGACTCTACGAGTTTCTGAAGTATTGCACATTTTGTACTTTAATGCAACTTAAATTGCATTAAGTGTGCAAAAGTCCAAAACCAATAAACATTAAAGTTACAAATGAATGACTACGTTTACAAGCTGTTAAAATTTGGGTTATGGTCGGGTTAAGGTCACTATTTGGGTTTCTGAAACATTCGGGATAACCCGTTTACATGCGTGAGCAGAGAGAGTTACTCCTGTATACATGGAATGTGTAATCAGTCGCCAATATCCCGATGTAAACGGCGACGCACGGTTTTAGCGTCTGGACGTAAGACACA